>NW_028317943.1:3932500-4202500 GCF_062004578.1 Staurois parvus
CTACTATGCTCAATGGTAATGTGCCTACTGAATTGTAAAGACAGGGACTGTGTACTTTGCAGGCCAAGAGATTTGGCAATTTGAAAGTAAATGATGCAAGGGAAACAATGCAATATTCTCACTGTACCCTGACTACCACACTCATGTGCCAAAACTTAGTACTCCTTTTCCGGCTGTTAAGGTTTACCAGTGAGACTTGGGAATGACCTATGCCATGAAATTTCCTGCCAAACTGTATGTCCAACATCAAGTGTGATACCTTTTTCTTCTGCGCTCCAGAGAAGGTTTTTGCCCAGTTCGAATAGCCCGGGGCTGACATTTAGGGCATTTAACTGCTTAAATTTTGCATGAGACATATTACCTGTTTATTGGTTGTGTTTTGAATTAGGCCCACTCTAGTAGGGATGAGTTGGGCAGGGGTTTTCACATTTTAATGCTTGCATATTGCTGGAGACTTTGTTCTATCAATTTTACTGTGTTTTATGTATTTTGGTTCAGCTTGTTCAGTTAAGCCTTGACAATAAAGCCTTGAAGCTGATTGGTTTCTATGCAGAACTGCATAAGATTTTGCACTCTCTAGTTTTAGTAAATCTACCCCTATGTTTTGTATATTCTCCCAAAGGTTGTATGGGTAAATTAAACACACTCAATGTTTTTTTCCTCTATACAGGTTTGTTAATTGGCTTCAGTCCATGTGATGGTGGGAGATTGCTAGCTACCCATTGTGAAGGGTTAAATGTCCACTATAACATGCAGTGGCAAAAGTGTGCTATGTGTATCATAACAGAGATTAAAACAAGTCACTGGTAATCTTCTGATATTCTTTCTGCTCATGGCTGATGGATTCTCAAGTACCTGACTTGAGACTTTGGCTTTGGTGAATAATGGCAGTGATGCTGTCAGGTAAAATGTTTGTAAACCTTTTCAACTGATTCCTCTTCTTTGCAACATCCTTTGTTACAACTCTTCTTAACCAGTTCCTGCCTGACCAATAGCAAAATGACGGCCAAGCGAGACTTTTGTTGATCTGGGTGGGTGTCATATGACGTCCGCCTGGCGCTCGCCCTCGGGTCCATGCTGTGGCGACATCTGTCAGCTGATGATTGATTTGTGTACTAGCCCATTGCTGGCACCATGTCACTGCTGTGACCAATCACAGCAGATCTTATGACAATTGTAAATAATGGATGGTTTCTTGTCAGGCCATCCATTGTATACAATTGTATTGCTAGCTGTGATTGGTCACAGTGATCACATGGTACAGAATGGGCCAATCACAGCCCATCTGTGTCGTGATTAGCTGTGGGCAATCACAGCTAATCACAACAAAAAACAATGAATGAATCAATTTCATTCAGTTAAATTCTTGCCTATAGCACTGAAATTCACTGCTATAGGCAATCATAATGTGGAAAAAAAAAAAACTAAATACTTATCACTTCCCCAGAGTAGTACAATGTTACTATGGTAACATTATATCACTCTGGTCACAGTGTTTTATAAAAAAAAAAATTGTAATAAAAAGAAAAAAAGTAATAAACATTTTTTTACAAAAATGTAAACAAATTATATATATATATTTTTTTTCATACTGTCACCAGTCAGTATCCTTGATCACTGCCACACCAGTTATATGATGACGCTGTACTGCACTGGTGACAGTATGTAAAAAAAAAAACGGTGAAATAATTTTTTTAAAATTTATTTTCCAAAAAATTATGACAAAAACTTACAACTTCAAAATACTCACCATGCCTCTTACGAAATACTTTGGACTATCTACCTTTCAAAAAGGGGTAATTTGGGGGATATTTGTACTGTCCTGACCTAAATAATATACACTAATTTGGGTTATTTTCACCAAAGAAATGCAGCAGTATACATTTTGGTCTTTTTTAGTTTATTTAACAAAAATATAAAAACCCAGTGGTGATTAAATACCACGAAAAGAAAGTTCTAGTTGTGTGAAAAAAATGATAAAAATTTTAGTTTGTGTACAGTGTTGCATGACCGCTCAATTGTCATTCAAACTGTGAGAGCACTGAAAGTTGAAAATTGGCCTGATCAAGGGGGGTAAGGGCTCATGTACACGGGGTGTTTGGAAAACTCTTCTGAACAATGGAAATGGACTGCTGGAAAACGTAGGTTTAAAAAAAAGTCAGTTTAGCCGCGTTTGCATATCGCGGTTATACGCGTTTAGCCGTGTTTATGCGTGTTTGCGTTCAGAAGTGTTTTTAAAAGATAACCTTAGGAGACCCTCCCAAATGCCCAGAATGCACTGAAAAATAGTAAATAATTAACTATTTCAGACATTTTGAGAGAAACAGAGAGAGAAGTATTATTATTATTATATAAGTAGAGAGATCGGTATGTGTTGAGATTAGCTGTCTTTTCTGGTTGTATTCACTATGGATCCCATCATGAGCATAATGCGGCACGTTCTACCATTTTTTCCTTCACGCAAAACGTGGAACTGACTGCGCTGGTGTACTAGGTCCACTTGAATACATGGAAAACGCTTTGCATGCATTTCTGATGATGAAAAAAAGCTCTGGACAGCATCTAGACATGGAACAGTTAAAAAACACATTACAAGCGTTTTGAGTTTGAAAAATCTACTCCTGAACGCAAGTTTGGTGCGTTAAAAAAAACGACTGTAAACTCCACTGCCTGTAAATGACTGTAAACAACTATGTGTACATGGACATATAGGAAAACATTAGGGAGAGTTCAGAGGCTGCTGAAAAAAACACCGAACAGCTCCTGAACGTCAGTTTATCAGCTGTAGTGTACATGGACCCTAAAAGTGCCCGGTATTGAAGTGATTAACCACCTTCCGCCCGCCCTATAGTAAAATGATGGGCGCAAGGTGGTTCTCTCATTCTGATAGGACGTCATATGACGTCCTACCAGACTCACTGCGCATGCGCGGCTCAGGGAGCGCGCAGTGCGGCGATTGCCGGTGCACTGTGTCCCTTGGATCATGGAAAGAGCCGAAGATTTTGGCTCGGTCATGTGATCAGCTGTGTCCAATCACAGCTGATCACATGTAAACACGGAAATGCCAGTTATCGCCATTTCTCTCCTCTCGAGCTGTCATGCTGACAGCTCGAGAGGAGAGGAGAGCCGGTAATCAGCTTTCCGCGGAGGGGACATGTACACTGATCATCAGGGCACAGAAGTGCCACCTGTCAGTGCCCATCAGTGCCACGTGCCAGTGCCCATCAGTGCCACATCAATGCCACATATCAGTGCCCATCTGAGCTGCCTTTCAATGTCACCCATCAGTGCCAGTCAGTGCCACCTATCAATGCCAATCAGTGCCACCTATCAGTGCTGCCAATCAGTGTCACCTATCAGTGCCAGTCAGTGTCACCTATCAGTGCCAGTCAGTGCTGCCTAACAGTGCCAGTCAGTGCCGCCTAACAGTGCCAGTCAGTGCCGCCTAACAGTGCCAGTCAGTGCCGCCTATCAGTGCCAGTCAGTGCTGCCTATCAGTGCCGCCTATCAGTGCCATATATCAGTGTCATGTATCAGTGCTGCCTTTCAGTGCCCATCAGTGATGCCTGTCAATGCCCATCAGTGCAACCTACCAGTGCCTCCTCATCAGTGCCCCCTATCAGTGTCCATCAGTGCAGCCTATCAGTGCCCATCACTGAAGCCTCATTAGCGCACATCAGTGAAGGAGAAAAATCACTTATTTACAAAATTGTATAACAAAAACTAAGAAAAAACTTTTTTTTTTTCAAAATTTTCAGTGGTTTTTGGTTTGTTTAAGAAAAAATAAAAATCCCCGAGGTGATTAAATACCACCAAAAGAAAGCTCTATCTGTCTCAAAAAAAGATAAATATTTCATATGGGTACAGTGTTGCATGACCGTGCAATTGTCATTCAAAGTGTAACAGCACTGAAAGCTGGAAATTGGCCTGGGCAGGAAGGGGGTATAAGTTCCCTTTAGGCTAGTGGTTAAAGAGTTAGTTAATTGTATGTATAGTTGTTAAAGTAAACCTCAATTCAGATTGAAGGTAGAAAAGTGCCAGCTGCCTGACAGCCTCAAATCCCCGGGTGCTCTGGTGTGCACATTGCAACCATTTTCCCCAGTAGACATTGTGGTCCTGTCCTCTCCTATATCCTGAGTCTTGTTGGTCCAGCACATTGACAGGCAGCCTCTCAGGCCAATATTGAGAAGCAGGGGGTATGAAGGGGAGCTCAACTAGGGGAGCTTGTCAACATTTTCATAAGTGTCCCTTCATTTTATTTCAGTGACTGTCTTCTAAATTTACTGTAGCCTTTCATATTTCCCTTGTGTATCACTCAATGCAGCATTTCAGTGGTGTATGTTTGGTGTAATCAGTGTACCAGTTCAAATCAGTATGTAGCCGGGTTGCTACATGGCTAGCAGTCCTGCCTTGCAGCATTGAGGTCATGAAGTAATTTCCCACAAAGGACAGCACTTGCATGGGAGTTTGTTTTAATTTCTTTTATCTACAGCTCGGGTGTCAAACTGGCGGCCCTCCAGCTGTTGCCAAACTACAAGTCCCATGAGGCATTGCAAGATTGACAGTTATAAGCATGACTGCTAAAGGCAGAGGCATGATGGGACTTGTAGTTTGGCAACAGCTGGAGGGCCGCCAGTTTGACACCCGTCTACAATATCTGTGCTTTAAAATAGTATGGTCACATAAGATTAACTGCTTCCCCACCGCCGTATAGTAGAACTACCGCTACAGGGCGGCAGGGCTGCGCAAAATCACGTATATATACATATATTAGTACTATATACATAGTATTTCCAGGTAGGGAGCGCCTGCGCACTGCCCTACCCAAGCTGCCATTGGCGGCTACAGATGTCAATCACTGGGTCCCGGCTGGAGAATCTCCGTTGACACTGACAGGGGAACAACAGAGGTATCTCTCCTGCCAGCAAGAACATGCTGCTGTGTATTTCTCTGCACAGGACAGAAATACACAGCAGCATGTTTCCCTAGTAAAACACACACAGCACACACACAGTAAAACAGCACAGTTAAACCTTTGATCGCCTCAGATGTTAACCCCTTCCTTTCTAGTGTCATTAGTACAGTGTCAGTGTTTTTTATTAGCACTGATCACTGTATTAGTGTCATTGGGATGTCAGTGACAGTTCCCACCCAGTATCAGAATGCCCCCCTCAGTCCCGCTATAAGTCGATGACCATTACTAGTATAAAAAAATAATTACAGTATATATACCGCCATTTGTAGATGCTATAACTTTCACGTAAACCAATTCATTTTCACGTATTGGGATTTAGCAAAGAAATGTAGCAGAATACATTTTGGCCTAAATTTATGATGAAATTAGATTTTTTTAATTTTCTTACTAGACATGTTTTATAGCAAAAAAAATTTTTTTAAATTGTCAGTATTTTTGTTTATAGTGCAAAATTAAAAAACCGCAGATGTGATCAAATACCACCAAAATAAAGCTCTATTTGTGGGGAAAAAAGGACATAAATGTAATTTATGTACAGCATTGCATGACTGCGCAATTGTCAGCTAAAGTAATGCAGCGCCGTATCACAACAAATGGCCTGGTCAGGAAGGGGGGTACATCCTCTGGAGGACAAGGGGTTAATTTACTTTGTAAATTGTTAAATACATTTTAATTATGGATCTCTAGTGCTCACCTGGGTATTCCATATGTTGGAAGATAAGCTTTTGTCTATTGAATTTCTATATGAATGCATTGTTGAATACGTTGTGGTTACATTGGTGGGCTGATCAAAACTGGAACAGACAAAATCTGTAGTAGCTGTGCATAGGAACCAGGTAAACTTTGTAAATGAAAGATAGAAACTGATTGATTGCCATGCTCAGCTGTTCCAGATTGTGCCTGCTCCTGTATTGATACATTCCCCTCATTATGTGTACAGGAAATTGAATTGCATGTGTGGTATGTGCTCTCAGGACATTAGGAACAGACTTTACTGGTAAATGCTTTCATTATGACTTCCAGAAACATCACTGTGGTCTACCAGACGAGATCTGCATCCGATGGCCTACAATATGCAGTCTGTGCATTTTTAATTGGATTATTACCATTCTAGCACTGCCAATCACAGGGTTTGCAAAATGCTAAAGATGTGTATTTTGATCACAAAAATGTTCTCCAAAGTGTCAGTACTAAAGATGGAAAGCCAATAGATACATATTGAATAACTGGTTATTAGTATACAACATGGTGATCACATTGAAAGTAACCATGAGCAATGTTGTACTTGCCATTGGCATATGATATTATAGCACATGGAATGATAAAGTCACTGTTGCTGCTTATGGGAAGCTAAGAATAATAATAATAACAACAACAATACCAACAACATTGTAATAATATTAATAACAATACTATTGTAATAATAATAATAATAATACTGTAATACTACTAATAATAATATTGTAATAATAATGATACTATTGTAATAATAATAATAATAATATAATACTGTAATACTACTAATAATGTAATACTAATATTCATTATAATATTGTAATAATAATGGTATTGTAATAGTAATAATATTGTAATAATAATAATCATAATATAATAACAACAACACTGTAATACTACTACCACTAATAATAATATTGTAATAGTAATAATACTATAATAATACTGTAATACTAATAATAATAATAATATTGATGATATTGTAATAGTAGTAGTAGTAATAATAATAATAATATTGTAATACTAATATTCATAATAATATTGGAATAATAATGGTACTGTAATAGTAATAATATTGTAATTATATTAATTGTAATACTACTAATAATAATATTGTATTAATAATAATGATAATATTGTAATCGTAATAATAATAATACTGTAATATTAATATTGATGACGTAGATGTATTTATTTCAGGTACTTATATAGCGCCATCAGTTTTATGCAGCACCTTACATATATATTGTACATTCACATCAATCCCTAACCCTCAAGGGGTGTATAATCTAAGGTCCCTAACTCACATTCATACATACACATACTAGGGCCAATTTATCAGGAGCAAATTAACCTGCCAGCATGTATTTGAAGTGTGGGAGGAAACCCATGCAGGCACAGGGAGAACATGCAAACTCCAGGCAGGTGGTGCCGTGGTTGGGATTCAAACCAGCGACCCTAGTACTGCCAGGCGGAAGTGCTAACCATTTAGCCACTGTGCTCCTTGAATAGTAATGTTCCTTTGTGGTCACCCATAGTAAATGCACATTGAGCAGCGATGTGCAACAGTTGCTGCAGTGAGTACAAACTGTATGGAATGGAAGTGGCAGCAAAGAGACTATAGGGCAGATCAACACTGCTGACGTGCAGCAACTGTGGAAAAAAAGGTGAAAACAGTATTTTTAAAAATAGCGATGATGTATAATAGATAGTGCTTTAGTAAACGACATCTCATTCTGTTAGGGTGTATGGCTACTTTAAGTTGTTTTTCATGTGTCTTGCAGAATGGAGATAACCAATGTCTATAAAAGGGGTGTTTTTCAGGGTGTTGTGTATTCCTTGATGCCTTTGTTGCCATGGGAACCACACAAGCTACCCCCCAAGGCTTTGTGTACCAAATTAATGGTGCAGTTGTGTCATTTACATAAACTGATAGAACTGATACTGTGTATTTAGAAAATAGACAATCCATTATTTATAAAGCTGTGTAAGGAAATCTGGGAGCTGTGCTACCATTATAGGTTGTTTCCTGAGCAAGATTAATACATATCAGATTAACCCAGATGGCTTTGGAGAAAATGAATTTGTTTCAGTTTTGTCGCAGTAATATTTGGTTATATTGTGTATGTGTCTGTACTGTGTGAACAAGATGTAGTCTTGGAGTATCAGAATAGGGTCTGCAGACCTCCTGTGGGATCAGGATATCTTAGGAGTTAACGTTAGCCTTGGAGAGTGTCTGCTGTCTGATTGGCTGAAACACTCAGGGGACGAATGGCTGTCAGATGCCGTTAACGCTTTCCTTGCCAGAAACCATGGGAAGCATTAATTTCCAAGACGTTTTAGACTGATTTAGATGAAGGATGCCTAGTTATGATTCTTTTTATATTCTACATTCCCTTTTCAGCTTTTATTTATTTATGTACAACCTTTATCCAAAAAGAAACAAAATTGTTACTGTAACTACTTTTAAAGTATGATCTGGAGTTTGGCTTCAATTTGTTAGTGTTTCTAAATCTGCTACTACATCTTAAACTCTCCTTTCCCCATACTTACAATGCTGCTGTTTAAATGTGTCTCTCTTTTTCATTCATCCAGAGTTGGGGGCATTCTGATACAGGATGTATGTTACTGGCCAGATCACCAGGGGAAAACAGTCTAAAAAGAAAGTTAAAGCATTACTAAACCCACAACAGTAAAACCAGTCTGCAGATGCAGTAAAGCATGCTTGTTATACTGTGAAACATAATGGATTATTCCTCTGCATTGTGTAAAAAGGCTGTTTGATCCTGTCTTCTCTGATCCTCCCCTTCTTCCACAGTCCCCAATCCATCTGCTGATAGAACAGAGGCTTGGGGGCAAACTGTACATGCTCAGTTTGGTGTGTATTGCTAGAGGGGTTTTTTAATGGGAGAGTGCACAGGGCCAATCAGCACTATCCAGACAGAGGTTCAAGAGTCCTGAAGCCTCATGTGACAATCAGGGGAAAATGAAAACTCCCCCTACAAGCTTTAACCAGTGCTCTGATGGACACAAGACTGCTCTAACTGCTGATGAGAAAAGTTATTTAGCAGTTTATATTTACTAAAATAATTGCATTTCTATGTTGTGTGTACTGTGGGAGACCAGATATAGTAAAAGTAGGGTCCTGGGTTTAGTAACACTTTAATACAGCTACCACATCTTATGAATGGTAAGCTTCAATATATTACATGTGTGGTTTTGGAGAGTCCAAAGCTGGTCAAATTGCTGAGAGCAAATTGTTCAAATTGAAAATGGACTCACCCAGAATAGCCACCAAAATCCTCAGCCGCAGATACCTTTTGGTCGAGGTCAAAGTTTTTCCTCTTCCCTTAATACCTTGCAGTAGTAGACAGCCATCCTAATAGATCAATATGGGAAGCAGGGGCGTCCCTAGGCAGGTGCGGGGGGTGCGCGCAACACCGGGTGACAACTACCACACAGGGTGACACCATACCCGCTCCACGAAAAGGTAAGTTGTAAAGCAAACCGACGATCCCCACAGGAGGGATCGGATCTGCAGATTCAGCATAATGGATCAGAGTCCGATCCATTATGCTCCCCAATTTGCAGATCCGATCCATCCTGCAGGGATCGTTGGCATGCAACCTATATGGGGTGAAACAGGACCCGCTCCAAGAAAAGGTAAGTTGTAAAGCAAGCCGACGATCCCCGCAGAATGGATTGGCTCTGCGGATTGAGCATAATGGATTGGAGTCTGATCCATTATGCTCAATCTGCAGATCTGATCCATTCTGCGGGGATCGTCAGAGGGGGTGTTACCAAGTGTTATCGCATTGGGTGACACCATTCCTAGGGACGTCCCTAATGGGAAGCTAAATTAATTCTCATAATGGTCTTTTGCCTGATCAGCCACTCTGTTGCTTGCTGTACCCCCTACACCACAGAGCCTCCCATAGGGGACATGCTCCACAAATTGAGGAAAACTGATCTTGCATTTCCCAAGTTTTAAATCTAAATTGCTCATTCTCTTTTTTTTTTATCACCGTCTATTGAGGTTAACAATACAGTATCCAAGAAATAGTCAAGAATACTTTGAAACAAAAAAACTCATAACAGAGGTTTCTTCATCATTCCATACATCAAGATAAATGTGATAAAATAAGGCTGTGATGTACCAGGAGCGCAGAGAGAGCACACGGAGACAGATCACATGGAACCCAATGTGCTGGCGTTTATTGGGGAGTTTATCGGAGTGCAGACAATAGTCCACAGAACAACACAAGACACAACAATACAGAAGGGTTCTCAAGCTGGCAATATGGGACAACAGAGGGCCAATAGTCCACGGGGTCCAATAGGACAGAGCGGCGGAGGCACTGCAAGGGTTGGAGTCCACGGGCAAGGGTTTCGGGCAGAATAGGGTTAAGTCCAGCACAGGGCAGAGGTCCAGGCACAACGGGGTTAATCCAGTACACAGGATGCAGCTCTGGGCAGAGAGGGTTAAGTCTAGCACTGGGCAGAGGTCCAGGCAAAACGGGGTTAATCCAATACAGAGGATGCAGATCAGGGCAGAGAGGGTTAAGCCCAGCACAGGGCAGAAGTCCAGGCAGAAGGGGTTAATCCAGTACGCAGAATGCGGAGCAGGGCAGAGGGGGTTAAATTCAGCACAGGGCAGAGGTCCAGGCACAACAGGGTTAACCCACTCAACGGATGGCAGTGGAGAGTCTGGGTGCGGAGAGGGCTGGGAGGTCTGTAGCAGCCGATCTCCTGGGCTTGCAGTCCGTCAGTGAAGGAGGCTTGGGGGGGGGGGGGTTGGTGTTAAGCAGGACAAAAGGGGTGGTGGGGGCTAGCTCTGTGACAAAGGTCATATCAAACTAAAAGCCCAATAATAACCCTTCATTTTGTTTTATAGCCTTGATTGGGAGTTAGGTTACCCACATGTGTGTTCTAGTTGTATCTGCAGGCAACCAAGCTTTCCCACTTTTTTGAGACTAGATGGGTGAAGTCAATTCCCTTTTGGGTGCGAAAGAGATAACTTCTAAATGATCACTATTGTATTGTTTGACATGGGAAGAGAAGAATGAGCTTAACAATAGCCAGAATAGTCTAGGTTAGGTACAGAATAGGGGTATTTGACAGTTCTCATAAAGGTTGTCAGTACAACTTCTATGAATGGAGGAGTGGGGCAGAGAGGGTTGGCATAGTTGGCACTCTAGATAAGTGCCTGTGATAGCTCTCTTAGTTCCATTAACCCCTACCACACCAGAATACTATGACGGCGGGGTATGGGGGGAATCGATGGAGGAGGATGTCAGCTAAGTCTCAGTCAACATCCACATTTTTTTAATCCCCATGCTGCTATATATGCATGCATGCGTGTTTGAGCTTTGGTGTGCACACCCTAATGCCATAGACTGAGCACACCTATGGAAATAGATATGCATATACTGTACATGTGGAAAAACTTGTTTGGCATTCTTCCCATTGAGTTGGCAGTTTTCATGCACTGATCCTACAATTTATTGGTGATGGACATTCTCTTTGATATTATGACTCTGATATGAGCACATAAGAAGACTTCACATCACGCGGACATAATATTTAATTTTTTTTTTTCTGTGCTTTTGTTTTTTCATATGTACATTTTTTATGCACATGTTTCTATGTGTGTATAGACTCTGAAATATAGAACCCAAACAAAAAATAAACTAATGAGCACCATACTGGCAAAACTCCATGCACAAGTTATAAAAAATATATATTTTTATTCCACAAACACTAAAAACACAGTTGAGATAACAAATTTGAGAATAAGTAATGCTCAACTATAAATACATGTATCCATTACATATTGTGACTGTAACAAGTCACAGTATACAAAATGTTCCAAACAATTCCTATATACAGTACATTGGGTAAATAAACAACTTGTATGTAATGTCTTGAACGTTTCGCAGGATAAAAGCCTGTTTCCTCAACTAGATTTTACACCCAATTCTAAAATTATTAAAATGACAATAATAAACATTCTGACAACTATATATAGGAACAACAAACCTAAATCATCATAATATTTGAGTTTTTCCAAGCGATGGCATCTGATTTTCCATAGGGCAGCCAATAAGACATGATCATATAGAGCCCAGAAGATCTTTCATACAGTAGTTGCAAAGAGAAACTAAAGATATGGGCTACCAGATAGTAGGAGATTAGGCCCATTCTATCTAAAAGAAAAGGTATATACCATTTAGTAAAAAACAACAACAAAAAAACAAAAAGGGGGAGAGACGGGGGGAAAAAGAGAAAAAGAGAGAGTAACTGTAATGTTATCCATTATATAAAATTACTCATCTAGATTACTACTGTGTCCCATGAATATCCAAAACTGCACCCCCATATTCTATATGTTTTTACTATGCGCATCTGGTTATTAAGTATATGTATGCACTTGGTTTTTTGATGATTCTCTTTTAGCAAAGCTTGATGTATTGAAATTAGGGGGTTCTCTGCCATGAACACCCCCTGCTTACATGCCTGAGCTAAGGGCAGATGGAGTCTAGGAAGTAAATACTACATGAATCATCTTAAGATGGCCATGGCCAGAAATGCTAGATGGTGTTTTTCAAAGTGATTTCTCAGCAAAATAAAGCATGGAGACATGGATGAATGGCTGACTTTGCATTAGATATTAAAAATGAATTAAATTGCTTTTATGGTTTGTGGTGCTCAGATAAAGTATAGTTCCACTTTCATTTTCCTGCAGTTCTGCTTTAAACAGCAGCTCTTTGTTTTTATGACAAAGCATATAGTTTATGATATTGACATAACTTTTATTTAATGTACTGGCATATAAAACAAGTTCTTTTTGTCTGAAATAACGTATGAGTTGGATGAGTGTTGTCGTAGGGTGCTAACAAAGCTGAGTAACCATGGTTTGCAACTGAGTTATGCTTGAATTGGACACCATCCCAAACAGGTCTGGGCTCACTTCTTTCTCTTTTGTTACACAAGATTGAAAGTTTCCACTTGCACATTACTATGTAACAAAATGAGGCCTGATCTGGCTGTTAATGCCAGTTGGGTTACTAGCCTTCACTCTTGTTATTTTTCTTTCCTAGAAATGAACATTTGTGGTGGTTTGAGCTTTCTATCTATCTATCTATCTATCTATCTATCTATCTATCTATCTATCTATCTATCTATCTATCTATCTATCTATCTATTTTGATTAACCACTTGCCCTCCAGAGGATTTACCCCCCTTCCTGACCAGGCATTTTTTGCAGCACAGCACTGCGTTGCTTTAACTGACAATTGCTCTGCACCCAAATGTAATGTATGCCCTTTTTTCCCCACAAATAGAGCTTTCTTTTGGTAGTATTTGTTTGCAGCTGCATTTTTAATTTTTTGCGAGATAAGCAAAAAAAGACTGACAATTTTGAAAAAAAAAACCCCCCCAATATTTATGAATTCTTGCTATAAAACATAGCCAGTAAAAAAATTTAAAAAAATCAAGTTTCATCATAAATTTAGGCCAAAATGTATTCTGCTACATGTCTTTGCTAAAAAAAAAATCCCAATACGTGTAAATTAATTTGTTTACGTGACAGTTATAGCGTCTACAAATGATGGTATATATACTGGAATTTGTAAACATTTTTCTTATAGTAGTAATGATGGTGATTAGGGACTTATAGTGGGACTGCGGCGGGCATTCTGACACTGGGGGGAACTGACTAACTGCCACTGACATCCTCAGTAAAACTAATACAGTGATCAGTGCTAATAAAAATGGCAGGAAGGGGTTACCATCGGGGGCAATCAAAGGATTAACTGTGTGCTATTTTACTATGTGTGCTGTGTGTGTTTTATTATGTAAGCATGCTGCTTTGTATTGCTCTGCTACACAGAGCAATACAAAGCAGCATTCTGGTGCTGACAGGGGAGAGATCTGTGTTGTTTACCCCTGTCAGTGTTCCTCGGCGATCACCGGCTGCCAGTGGGGGATCTCCAGCCAGGACCTGGTGATCGACAGCTGTAGCCGCCAATGGAAATGCAAAATAATGTGTGTGTGTGTGTGTGTATATATATATATATATATATATATATATATACACACACACACATACGTGATGTTGCGCAGCCCTGCCGCCCCCCTGTAGCAGTAATTTTGCTACAGGGCAGTGGGAAAGCAGTTAATACTTAGGGCGGCGTCATACTGCCCCACTGTGGTTTTTGTGGGTTAGTTGCACTTTCCCATAGACTTTTATGAAGTCCCATGGTTTTGGTGCGGTTTCAGAAAGCACACCAAAGATACAGCATTGCAGGAGTTATGGCTTTCTTAAACCTCACCAAAACATCAGAAATGATTAAAATTATGTCAAGCCGCACACCCGGAGGTTTGTGAGCCACCATTTTGTGAGTGATTAAGAAATAGTATCTCTAAAGGCATAGAAGCCTTTTTACTGTGGTGCTCCAGATGAGTACATTTTAACATGAGTGCAGTTTATTTTTAAAAGATGTTTATTTAATTTGTTTTCAGCAACCATTTACAATAAGCAAAGAAAAAAAAAAACCAACAATACAGGAGCCCCAAACTGAGAACATCAGAGTAAAGGTTACATAAAAAGGGGCAAAAGCAGTAAATAGGTTATTCCCAGGGGCTACCTTGAGCCCACCTAAAAGAACGGTGTCAGTTACATATAGGAACATTCCATAGTGTAGTGTATATTTTAAGTTAATAACACCCTGACATCAATTTGCAAAACGCGGTGCGATGTGCAGAATCGGATCGTATGGGTGTGAACACCCATGTGATCATACCAACTACTGCGTGTGTATATTTTAAGTTAACAACATCCCGAAATCAGTTTGAAAAACATGGTGCAATATGCAGAATCAGATCACATGGGTGTGAAAACCCATGTGATCCGATTCTGGTGCGGACTAAAAAAGGGTCCTGCACTTTGTTGGTGTGGATGTGGTACAATTTGAGTCATACAAAATGTATGGCTCAAATTGCATCGCACAGAAATTGCATGTGATTTGCACAGGAATGCGGTGCAGTTCCTGTGCAAATCACATTGGATGTGCTGCGCTGCATCAGTGTGAACCCGAGCTTAGGCAGTTAATCAGCATGCTTGTTCCAAGTCAGTGATTCAGTCAAGCAGCTCAGAAATAGGTCAGCAATTGCCACCCTTGTATTTTTCTCTGTACAGGTTTCTCTAAGTAAATAGAAGTTTCCATTGTAAATGTAAAACACATCAAAGTTCAGTCTAAGTAAGCCAGCGGCACGTCTTCCCAGAAAGAATAAAGTGCGGAGAAGAAGAATAGACTGCAAGGGAATGCCTCACACAGAGTGCGATAACCAGTACCTTACCACACTCACCACGGATCCATACTCCTTATTACAGGGAAATTCAGACATGGCTTGTTGGTTTAGACCACACAGCACCCTCAAGCCAACCGTATTTCCAGAGCAGGATCCTTTCCTCCTGCAGAGCTCTAAGTGTCTTTTACCTGGTGTCATTTCAAAAGTCATGGATATGCTGAAGGCATCAAAAATTATCGGTACTTAATCACCCATATTATTTGCTAGATATTTTTTCTCAACTGAATTTAAAGTGTTACTAAACCCACAACAATAAAATCAGTCTGTATATGCAGTAAAGCATGCTTGTTATACTCACTGTGGAACCTAAGGGGTTAATCCTCTGCATTGTGTAAAAAGGCTGTTTGATCCTTACTTCCCTGATCCTCCCCTTCTTCCATTGTCCCCAACTCATCTTCTGATAAGACAGAGTCTTTGGAGTCACTCCGCACATGCTCAGTTTAATGTGTATTGTTAGAGTTTTTTTTTTCTTTGGGAGGGGCATGTGATCAGCACAGGGATAATAAGCACTGTCCAGACAGAGGTCAGGGGTTATGCAGCCTCATAGGGCAGCCATAGGAGAATGAAAACTACAAGTTTTAACCAGTGCTCAGCTGGACACTGATACAAGTCACAAGACTGCTCTAACTGTTGATGAGAAAAGGTATTTAGCAGTTTATATTTACTAAAATAATTGCATTTCCGTGTTCTGTGTGCTGTGGGAGACCAGATATAGTGAAAGCAGAGTTCTGGGTTTAGTCGCATTATGTGCAATGACCTGGGTTTTCCACACTGGAACAAAGCAGGTCACTGCTATGGCTCATAGAAAACAGCTGTTTTCTATGTGCCTCATTCACATATCAGTGTTGTGTAGATATACTTTGGGATTTAATGCAGCATGTCTGCCTTTTAATGCAATGAACATGAACGCAGGTAAACCCATCACAAAACAACTGAAAGTAAAGAAAGAAAAAATAAACCGTTTATATTTTGACCCTTCCAGGGACTGTGGCGTTATAATGTATAACATAAAAACACATGCTAACAGGCATAAAAATGCAACAACGCATACTAAATACAGATCTATGTGTTTTTTAGGCATTGTGTTGAGTTTTTATGTGTAGTATGGTGTGAAAAGGCCCTTTAAAGTTTTTTTAATCCCTCAGTTTTAAGCACTTTTAGCAGGAGTGTCAATCACTTACTAAGTGAGCAGCTTCTTTTTCTGTAAGCCTTGCCCATGTTCACCCTTGCTGTATATCATCCTTGCACGCAGGGCCTAGGTTTGTGCCTCTATAGAAACACAAAGCCCCATAGCCTAGGATGCCAAGGCATTCCCCTGCTCCTCCCTCCTCCTCCCCCCTTCTCCAAACTAATGAACTGCATTGTCCACTGTTAAAGTGTATGTAAACCCTCGCCTTGTAAAACAACCCATTCAGCTTAAAATAGAAATGAAAGGCAAAATATTTGTGTATAGATATTAAAACATTATAAATTCCCTTTTTCACATTTTTTTATATGTGATCACATTCCCTCTGTTCTCAGCTGCATATAGAGGTGGGGTCGGAGAAACAGTAGGACACCGATCTTCCCAGTGAATGGCTGTTCAGGGGGGCTCAACACAAGTTTGATCATTGGAGGAGAGCAGGCTGAGTTCCAAGCACAGCTACAGAACTGACCATGCTGTGCATTTTTGCCTACTGTGGTCAGTTTTTGATAGGAAAGCAGAGGAACTGGCAGGAACACCAGGGATTTCACACAAAAGAAGCAATTTAAAGAGAACAGGATACTTTTTCATACAACTACATGGTACAGCAGACACATATCATGAATATGAAATGTTGGGTTTACATATTCTGTAACTTATTATTATTATACAGGATTTATATAGCGCCAACAGTTTGCTCAGCACTTTACAATATAACAGGAGACAATACAGCAACAATACAGTTAAATACAAGAGGGTTAGGAGGGCCCTGCTCCTTGGAGCTTACAATCTAAGAGGGAAGGGCTAGTGGTACAAAAGGTAGTAACTGTGGGGGATGGACTGGTAGGAGGAGTAGAAGATTCCATTATTTGCTGAGGGCAGGATAGGCTTTCCTGAAGAGATAGGTTTTCAGAGATCGCCTAAAAGTGAGAAGAGTAGGCGATAGTCTAATTAATTGAGGTAGATAATTCCAAAGGATGGAGGAAGCTCTGGAGAAGTCCTGGAGACAAGCATGGGAGGAGGAGACGAGGGAGCTAGAGAGCAGGAGGTTGTGCGAGGAGTGGAGAGTACGGTTTGGGTGATATTTAGAGACAAGATCGGTGATGTAATTTGGGGCAGAGTTATAAATGGCTTTATATGTTATTGGTAATGTTTTGAATTTTATTCGTTGAGCAATGGGAAGCCAGTGGAAGGATTGGCAGAGAGGGATGGCAGATACAGATACATACATGGCGATCTGTCACTTAATAGGTTAGTAATGTGAGCGGAGACTGAAGGGCTGAGGAGTAGAAAGATAGATTTGTGTGTCATCAGCATAGAGATGGTACTTGAAGCCATGGGAATTTATCAAATAACCAAGGGAGGAGGTGTAGATGGAGAAGAGAAGGGGTCCAAGGACAGAACCTTGAGGGACCCCTACAGAAAGAGGGAGTGGAGAGGAGGAGACAGAGTTATAGGTAACACTGAAGGAGCGCTGTGATAGGTAGGAAGAGAACCAGGAGAGAGCAGATTCTCGCAGGCCAAGAGAGTGGAGTTTTTTGAGGAGGAGGGGATGGTCAACAGTATCAAAGGCCGCAGAAAGGTCAAGTAGTAAGAGTATGGAGTAGTGGCCATTAGTTTTAGCAGTTAGTAGATCATTAGTGAGTTTTAGTAGGGCAGTTTCAGTGGAGTGTTGTGAGCGGAAGCCAGACTGTAAAGGGTCAAGAAGGTTGTTGTCAGTGAGGTAGGAGCTCAGGCGATTGTAGTTGTTCATGTTGGTGGGGTCCAGGGACGGCTTTTTAACCACTTCCAGACCGGACACTTTTACCCCCTTCCTGGCCAGGGCAATTTTCAGCTTTCAGCGCTATCACACTTTGAATGACAATTGCGCAGTCATGCAACACTGTACCCAAATTTATTTTTTACCCTTTTTTTGTGACAGATAAAGCTTTATTTTGGTGGTATTTATTCACTGCTGGGATTTTTATTTTTTTTGCTATGTAAATGAAAAGTCCAAAAATTTTGAACAAAAGTGTTTTTTTTATAAAATTTTGCAAATAAATAATATTTCATCATAAATCTTTGCCAAAATGTATTTCATTATCTTTTTAGTAAAAAAAACAAAAACAAATTACACTGTACTACTTGTGGGGGGTGATGAAGATTTTTTTTTTTTTTTTTTTTACAATGATTGCTTTTACACCCATATAGGATGTAAAAGCAATAATTTCTCTTTCTCTCTGTGTGCATTCCTGCACTCATTGAGAAATACAGAGTGAGCTGTGATTGGTCATAGCTTGTCACATGGTACAAGGCTGTTGTGAATAGCCTTGTACCATGTGACCTCTGTGATCATTCACAGATTTCACACGTAGTAAGCAATGATGCCACAAGTGACATCTTGCTTACTACTTTGCATGTGATCACTGATTGGCCAATCAGTGATCACATGATCGGGACCTCGTACAGAGGTCCCGTCCGACGATCGGTGTTTCACTGTGTCCGGAGGACACAGCGGGCACCGGATCGAGGTGCTGCGCGCTCCCAGGGAGCGCGCACAAGCAGGGTGCGGGGAGGCCGTTCATAAACGGCCACCCGACCCTGTACTGCCACCGTCCGGCCGTTTATATGCAACGGCCGGTCGGGAAGTGGTTAAGTATGGGAGTGATGTGTGCATGCTTTAGAGGGGTGGGGAAGGTACTGTTAGAGAGGGAGAGATTAAAGATTGTGAGTGAGGGAGCATAGGATGGAAGAAGAGGGTGGCCATAGTAGTTGTGAGGGGACAGGATCCAGGGGGCAGGTAGTGAGATGGGCTTCTGAGAAAACTTTAGTGACCAATTCAGTAGTAGCAAGGTCAAAAGAGGAAAGTGTTGAGGGAGATTTAGTATAAGGTATGCTAAGTGAGATGGATGTCTGTGCAGTAGAGATATCCCTACGAATTGCATCAGTCTTGTTTTTGAAATGATTTGCAATCTCGGAGTGAGGTGCTGGGTGAAGGTGGAGAAAGTAGATATAAATGTAGAGAAGAGACGACGGGGACTGGATGGCAAGCTATTGATGAGAGAGACAAAGTAGGCTTGTTTGGCAGCATGGAGGGAGGAATTGTATGTTAATAAAGCAGATTTATATAGGGTGAAAGCTCGGTGAGATTTGGTTTTACGCCACATTTGCTCCAGCGCACGACTATGTCTCAAGATTTCTGGTGTCGTCAGTCTGCCAAGGTTGTAACGGTCGGGGCCTGATGCTTCCTGCGGTTAGAGGAGCAAGGGAGTCTAATGTGGATGAAAGCGAACTGTTGTAGACAGCAGTGGCCAGGTCAGGGCAGGACAGGGGAGAGATTCTGTCATAGAGGTGGTCAGTTGCAGAGTAGTAAAGAGAAGGGTTAAAGTTGTGAAGGTTTCTGCGGGTAATTGTTTGCTGCTTGGAGGCATAGATGTTTGAAGACAAGAAGACTGTGAAGGTGATGAGATTGTGATCAGACAGAGGAAAGGAGGTGTAGGGAGTGCAAAGACAGGAGAAGACAAGGTCTAATGTATTCCCATCAGAGTGAGTGGAGGACTGTGTCCATTGCGTTAAGGCAAAAGATGAGGTTAGGTTGAAGAGTTGGGATCTAGCTTGGTTGTTTACATTAATGGGGATGTTGAAATCTCCAAGAATGATAGTGGGTATTTCAGAGGAGAGAAAGTAGGGTAGCCAGGCAGAGAAGTCATCAAGAAAGCGGGACACCAGTCCAGGAGATTGGTAGATCACTACAATCCTCAGAGATATGGGAGAAAACAGCCGAATGCAGTGAGTCTTGAAAGAAAAAAAGAATAGAGAGGGAGGGTTATGGAGGACTTGAAAGGTGCTCAGTGGGGATAGAAGCAAGCCAACTCCACCGCCTTTCTGACCACTGGGCATGGGTGAGTGGGTCCAGAGAAGGCCTCCATAGGAAAGTGCTGCAGGAGAAGCAGAATCTGCTGCTTGAAGCCAGGTTTATGTAATTGCTAGTAGGTTAAGGGAGCGGGAGACAAAAAGGTCATGGACAGAGGTGAGCTTATTACAAACAGAGCGGGCATTGAAGAGTGCACATGAAAAAGGGAGGGTGGTTTTTAGGAGCATGGGGATTGAGATTAGATTAAGCAGATTGCGGCTATTCCCAGGGAAGGAGGGTGCCTGGTGTGAGGGTGAGATGCTGGAGGACCAGGGTTTGGGGAGATATCCCCAGAGGTTAGGAGAAGAAAGAGAGTGAGGAAAGTAAGGTGGGAGCGGGATGTATATGAGTGCATATGGCTTCCTGTTCTGGTGTTTGGGTCAGCAGGAGAGTGAAGTATCAGCAGGAGGTGATGAGAACAGTAGTAGGGAGATGGTAGCAGTGAGGGTGAGATGTATAAGCTTTGGGGTGGAGCAGAGGGGTAAAGAAATGAGATTTTGGGAACACAGGATAGTAATATGAAAAGGCGGAGTAGAGGTAGCATATTAAAAAAGGTACACGGAGTGGGACTCAGACTTGTGGGAAATGTTTCCCAGGGTGTTGCTTGCAGTCCATCCAGCGTGCAGTAGAGTTCTTTGTTGTTGTATCTTCCTGCTGCTTGACTTATCCTGCTTTAGTTAAACTGCTGTGTTCAACTGCGTCTTCACACTCCAGCTTCAAGCACACTCACGCAGAGAACTGCACCCCAGTCTATGACCTCCGCATGAGCAGGTCTAGATTTATAGGGAGATGGTCAAATGAGCAACTCTCCTCTGCCCCAATTAGGAAATAAGGATCACATGAATTGGGGGGTGGGGGGAATGTTTCTCAAAGACAGACCAGCCACAGACACAGGCCAAAGTCATAAACGAAATGCAAGAGGAGGTGAGAATCAATCACCACAAATACACCAAAGATATACATTAATTGTTCTGAGTTTTGCAAAAAGTCTATGCGTTGCAGAAATTACAGATTAAGGTGGAGATGACAGCAGAGTAGAGCAGCATTTACCTGTGAGAAAGCAAAGAATACATGATTAGGGGGGCTGTGTTCAACTGCGTTTTCACACTCCAGCCTCAAACACACTCACGCAGAGAACTGCACCCCCGTCTATGACTGTGCCCCCTGTCTATGACCTCCCCCATGAGCTGGTCTAGATTTATAGAGAGATGGTCAAATGAACAACTCTTCTCTGCCCCAATTCCTATGAAGTTCAGGGAATCAACACTGAGAGAGCAGGAGCCAGCAGCATTGAGTGTTGTAGACAGCAAGAACTGGGGTAGGAATTTTAACAAACAGATTACTGGGAAATGTTCATTTTATTGTACTCAGTACTAAAAACACTGAGGGTTCAGTACTACTTTAACCACTTTCTTACCACACTATAGCTGAATGACGCTACAGCACAGTCATCCAGTTCAGGGATGGTGTCATATGACGTCCTCCCAGAACGCGCCCTCCATGTGCCCCCAGCAGCGCGAACCCAGCTCTGTCTATGATGTCCTTTGGACACTGTTGATCACATGACATGGTAAAAAGCCAATCACAGTTGCCTTTTACCACGTGATCAGCTGTGTCCAATCACTGCTGATCACCATGTAAATACACTTGCCGCTTATCGGCAGTACGTTCCTCGCGCTGTCACAGCGCAGGGAAAGTATTGCCGATAATTATAACCGGCAACTGTAAAAGAAGACATCTGCACTGATAAACAGGGCACTGATTATCAGTGCAACCCTAAAAGTGCCCATCAGTGCCCAGCAGTGCTACCAATCTGTGCCCGTCAGTACTGCCAGTCAGTGCCCTTCAGTGCTACCTATTAATGCCCATCATTGCCCCCTATTAGGGCCCATCATTGCTGCCTATAAATGCCCATCATTGCTGCCTATCAGTGCAGCCTCATCAGTACCTCCTCAGCAATGACCACCAGTGCCGCCTCATCAGTGCAGCCTATTAGTGCCTATCAGTGCTACCAATCTGTGCCCGTCAGTACTGCCAGTCAGTGCCCTTCAGTGCTACCTATTAATGCCCATCATTGTCCCCTATTAGGGCCCATCATTGCTGCCTATAAATGCCCATCATTGCTGCCTATCAGTGCAGGATCATCAGTACCTCCTCATCAATGACCACCAGTGCCGCCTCATCAGTGCAGCCTATTAGTGCCCATCAGTGCTGCCTCATCATTGCCCATCAGTGCAGCCTTATCAACGCACATCAGTGAAGGAGAAAAATTATCTGTTTGCAAAATGTTATAATAGAGACAAAGAAAACCTTTTTTTTTTTCAAAATTGTTGCTCTTTTATTTTTATCGTGCAAACAATAAAAACCCCAGTAGTTATTAAATACCACCAAAAGAAAGCTCTATTTGTGTGAAAAAAATTATAAAAATTTCATTTGGGTATAGTGTTGCATGATCGTGCAGTTGTCATTCAAAATGCAACAGGACTGAAAGCTGAAAATTGTCCTGGGCAGGAAGGAGGTAAAAGTGCCCAGCAGACAAGTGGTTAATGTAAAGAAAATCAGAATGTGCAATTAACCTTTCTGTATGACTGCAGTAATAAAAAGCTTGTACAAGATAATCTACCTAGACACTGTACAGTCTTCAGATGAGCACACTGATAGCCTTGTACTGAAGAGGAAATGCATTAAAATACAATCAGTATCCTACATTACAAAGCAGAAAGAACAGCCGGCATATATAATGAGAAATCTTATGCTTGCAGATGATTGCAAACCATAAATAGGATCCTGAGAGGAGAAAGGCAAGTCTTGGGGGAGGGTGGGAGATGGTACATTCAAGAATATTGTGGGGCATGGGATTGAGGGGGGCAAAACTGAAAACACAGTCATATGTAGTGTACAGAGGCAGTGTACATGACTATATTTGCAGTGCAGTTCCCTTTCATTGTATATAGGATTTACAGTTAGCCAACCAAGTGGCATCACTAAGGTTAGTGTCACCTGGTGCTGTAAAACATGGTGTCACCCCCCCAAATAATTATTTTCCCATATAACACCTAAGGAAGGCAGAGACCTGCAGTGTGCAAAGCATGCTGTAGCAAAAAGTGAGTGTGATTGAACTTTACATTAGAAGGGGCTTAAAGGGCATGGTTAAACAAAATCTAGGTCTTGGATATGTGCTGAGGGCTACTCTGGGACAGGAGAGGACTTGTGCTAAAAGGTGGGTTGGGGTGGGCTGTCAAATATGTGCTGGGGGTGCTCTGTGAGGGGAGAGGACTTGTGCTAAAAGATGGATTGGGAAGAGGGGTCCAATATGTGCTGGGGGGGGTGCTCTGGGAGGGGGAAGGACTTGTGCTAAGAGGTGGGTTGGGGGGGGAGAATATGTGCTGGGGAGTGCTCTGGGAGGGGAGAGGACTTGTGCTAAGAGGTGGGTTGGGGGGGAGAATGTGTGCTGGAGGATACTCTGGGACGGAAAAGGACTTGTGCTAAATAGTGGGTTGGAGGGGGGAGAATATGTGCTGGGGAGTGCTCTGGGAGGGGAGAGGACTTGTGCTAAGAGGTGCATTGGGGGGGGGGATATGTGCTTGGGAGTGCAGTAGGAGGGGAGAGGACTTGCGCTAGAAGGTGGAGTGGAGGGGCTAATATGTACTTGGGGGCCCTTTGGGAGAAGAGAGGACTTGTGCTAGAAGGTGGAGTGGAGGGGCTGATATGTACTGGGGGGCCCTTTGGGAGAAGAGAGGACTTGTGCTAGAAGGTGGATTGGAGGGGCTGATATGTACTGGGGGGCATGTTGGGACAGGAGAGGACTTGTAATAGAAGGTGGGTTGGGGGGGAGGGGGTCAGATATATGTATATGAGGGGTGCTCTGGGAGTAGAGAGGACTTGGGAGTAGAGGGAGCAGAGGAGGGGTGGGGGGATTTTAAATCCACAGCCCCTTCTAGCGCAAGTCCTCTCCCCTCCCAAAGTGCCCCCCAGTATCCTCTTACCCTCAACCCCCCAAATCTCTCCTCCACATGCACACCCTTTTTTACCTGCCAACCTTCACCCCCTTCCCTGTCACTGTGCCCCCCTCCCCTGTAACTCTCCAGTCATAGTAAACTCACTGCAGTCCTCAAATCAGCACAGCTCACACAGTGGCGTCCCTCCTCCCTGGCTCCTTCTCCTGTCTGTGTACAATGTCTGAGTCGAGGAGGAGATGTCCGCTCTGCCATGTGTACAGGCAGCCAGACCGGCTGGGAGGGATACTGCCCCACACAGAGGAGCTGATAACAGTGTGTGGAACCCCAGACACTGATGTAAGGCAGGTGTCCCTAGTGCCCATGCCAGCCAGACCAGTGTGGCCTTTTCGCAGGGTATTGCCACCCTGTCCCCCTGGCTCACTCTGCCCCTGGTGTCACCCCTCCGACGGGTGTGCAGTCAGTCCGCAGCACCCCCATAACGACACCACTTATCACTGAAAGTGAAAGAAAATCCTCAAAATCCTAAATTTTTTAGTGGTCTCCAGGATTAGACAGGATTAGAGGGGAAGTCTTCAACTAGTGACTCTCTCCTTCATGTTAGAGGGATTTCTCATCACTTCCTGTTGTGACTATGGGACAAGAAGTGAAGGGAAATCTCCCCACTGGGACACGGATGGCCAAAAAATCTGACAGTGGCTTTAACCTTCCCTTACTCTATCCAAAATAATACAAAGTTACTTTAAGAAAACTTGGTAAATATTACATCTGTATTGGACATTCACATCTAGATTTTTTTCAATTTCCTTACCACGATTAATTTATTTATCATCATCAGCAACAGCATGATGCATTCTATTTTTGCCCTTAATTTGGATAATGACCAAATCATTGTCACTGTGGAATCTGGAGCCATAAATATTACATTAGTTTTGTCTCTTCACCTCGAATATTGCTAATGAATCTGGGAATAGTGTCTGATTTTGTTGTAACCTCCAGACCATTGTTCTCTGTGTTTGCCATCAGCGTTTTTCTACTTTGGTAAAAACAGTCTGTTCCTTCAATGACCTTTTTTCTTTTGAAGAAAAAAACCTTTCCTTTCCATTTACTTCAAAGGATTGTTCCTCTATTTCAAAGCGTTCAACTTTTCTTCTTTTGTAAATAAGAGATTAAGGGGTAAATTTACTAAGAGCTAAATAACGACTGAAAAAATGTGGTAAATTTTTTGCAAATGTGCAATTCACTTGCGGTAAATAACTCTTGCGGTAAAATATCGTTATTGCGGTAATTACCGCATATTTTCATATGGTAATTTATGGCATGGTAGATGGTTGTTGAGGAAGCCAACCGCAGCATCCTTAACCTCTTGGCGCTGGCCACACGCAAATGTGCAGACTCCCGGCGTCTGAGCCTTGATGCCGAGCGGCCACACATTTGCACGCAATAAAAAAAAAAACGTATGTGCTGAGAGCGTGCTCCGTGCACGCTCCCAGCACTCATGTCCGGTACTCACAGAAAGGTCCTGATCTCCTGTTTCGATCAGGACCTTTCCCGATCATGTGACCGCCATGACGGCGTGTCGTGGCGGTCACATGACCCTAAACCCCGACCCACCTCCCGGCTTCTGAAACCTTTAAAGGGCCGGGAGGTGCTGGCGCCAAGGGGTTAAAATCGGATGACTCATTAGCTGTCAGCGGGTGTCCCACTGACAACTGAATGAAAACATAACATGCCAGCAATTAAAAATTACAAATGGTGAAAAAAACAGTGTGGGGCTCCCCCCCCCCATCCATATCAGGCTTACCTTAGTGTCTGGTATGGATTTTAAGGAAAACCCCATGCCAAAATTAAAGAAAAAAAAAAAAACGGCCCTCAGGTCTGGTATGGATTTTGGGGGAACCCCACACCAAAAATTTAAAAAATGGCATGCAGGTCCCTTCAGGTGTTTATTTGTTTTTGTTGTTCTTTGTTGCTTATAGAATATGTAAACCCTCATCTTCTAAGATCAGTTTAACCTTTTTTTCGCTGCCAGAGCTGTTTTTGCATTTTTTTGCACACGTGTAAAAAATAATTTTAAGCCTGAAGATTGCATAAACCCCCAAAATGTGATATATTTTCTGAAAGCAGACACCCTAGAGAGCAAAATAGTGGTAGGTGCAATTTTTTATGTCACACAATTTTACCACAACACAAAAGTTCAGTAAAAATTCACTAAAGAAAATTTTAGGACACACTACCACGATAAGTTACCCAATTGTAATGGTAAAACCCACATCTTCAACCTCTCACTCTCCATGGGCACCTTTCCCTCCCCACTCAAACATGCACTGGTTACCCCCATCCTCAAAAAAACCCTCGCTGGACCCCACCTGTTTGAATAACTTAAGACCCATCTCCCTGCTCCCATTTGCCTCCAAGCTTCTCCAGCGCCTTGTTCACAACCGTATGAACTGCTACCTCATCGACAACAACCTTCTTGATACTTGACAGTCTGGCTTCCACCCACAACATTCCACAGAAACTGCCCTACTAAAACTCACTAACGACCTACTAATTGCTAAAACCAAAAAAAACAGTCGACCACCCGTTCCTCCTCAATAAACTCCACTCCATCGGCCTCCGTGACTTTGCTCTCTCCTGGTTCTCCTCTTATCTTTCTCAGCGCACTTTCAGTGTCACATACAACTCCTCCTCCTCCGCTCCACTTCCTCTTTCTGTTGGTTTACCCCAAGGTTCTGTTCTTGGGCCCCTCCTTTTCTCTCTGGCTTCCAATACCACCTCTATGCTGATGACACCCAGATCTATCTCTCTACTCCCCAGCTCACCCCCTCAATCTCCGCACGTATCACAAATCTACTAAGCGACATATCAGCATGGATGTCACATCACTACCTTAAACTCAATCTTTCAAAAACTGAGCTTATAATATTTCCTCCTCCCCGATCCCCCACTCATGACTTTACCATTAAGATCAACAACACAACCATTGGTCGTTCCCCTCATGCCAGGGTGCTAGGCGTAATCCTAGACTCTAACCTCTCCTTTGGGCCCCACATCCACTCACTGGCTATATCCTGCCGCCTCAACCTCTGGAACATTTCCAAAATATGCCCCTTTCTAACCAATGACACCACAAAACAACTTATTCACACCTTGGTTATATCCCACCTTGATTACTGCAACTCCTTCCTCACTGGTCTACCATTACACAGGCTATCCACCCTTCAGTCTATTATGAATGCTGCTGCTCGACTCATACACCTTACCAACCGATCAGCGACTGCTGCCCCTCTCTGCCAATCCCTTCACTGGCTTCCACTAACCCAACATATAAAATTCAAAATACTAACCACAGCTTACAAAGCCATCCACAACACCTGTGTGCCCCTAGCTACATCACCAACCTCATCCACAGATACCGCCCATATCGCCCACTCCGCTACTCCCATGATATCCTCCTCTCTAGCTCCCTCATCACCTCCTCCCACACTCGCCTCCAAGACTTCTCCAGAGCCTCTCCCATACTCTGGAACTCCCTATCACAGCATGTCCGGTCGGTCCCCACCCTGTCTGCCTTTAGGCGATCTTTGAAAACTCACTTATTCAGGGAAGCCTACCCCACCTCCACCTAAGAACTGTACTTGAATCGCCTCCATCAGATCATCCCCCGCAGCTATCACTTTTTGTATCACCTCCCCCTTCCTTTAGATTGTAAGCTCCACAAGCAGGGCCCTCCTATTCCTTCTGTACTGAAATGTATTGTAATTGTACTGTCTCCCTTATATTGTAAAGCGCTGCGCAAACTGTTGGTGCTATATAAATCCTGTATAATAATAATAATAATAAAATATAAAAAATGAGGTTGTTCTAGTAAAGAGATACCTAACATGTCAAATCTTAAATTTATGTGCGTCTGTGAAATGGCAACAAACTTCAGTACCCTATATTTTCCATAGGTGACGTTTTAAAAGCCCGCAATAGGTCATCAGTTAGGCATGGCTGAAGCTAAAAATATTGCTCTCACCCTGGCATGTGCGGCGATATGTAACATGTGCCACAATCAACGTGTACATGCACATGTGCCCCTGACACGTGCATACATGCATGTCTGTGGGGGCTCAAAAAAATGTTTTGGGGGGGGATTTTATGTGCTTGTGTGTAACTTGAATTTTTTTACAAAAAGTCCCCTATGTGTTGATTTTTTGGTGACAGGTTCTCTTGAATGACACATTTAGGGTCTAAAAGATTCTTGATTTCTCCCCCTGCAGATTGCACTGCATTAGATCCTTCCCCAGCCAGTCCAGGGACGCTGAGATGGAGACCCTGGAGTGACATTTTACATGTCGCTTCCAGGTCAGCAAGAAGAAGAAGAGTGGAGTGGACATGCATCTGCTGTGCTGTCTCCCCTCTACCCGGAGGCACCTGCTCTGCTGGTCTTGGCCTTGCAGGTGGGTAAGCAGAGCCCAGGATATATAGTGGGGGCATGTGGGGGGGGGGGGTATTTCGAGGGGTGTGTGGAAGCAATGCTTCCATCTGACAGGCAGGGTTCTGATTGTCAGATGTAAACAGTCCCGATAGCTGTAGCAAAACTGTTTTGCCTCGCTGTCAGGTCCATACGCCGTACAGACCTGGCAGAGAAAGGATTAAAATAGAAATGAAAGGCAAAACATTTGTGTATAGATATAAAACATTATAAATACCCTTCTCCCCCTTTTTTATAAATGATTACATTCCCTCTTTTCTCAGCTACATAGAGAGCTGGGGTAGGATAAACAGCAGGACACTGATCTTCCCAGTGAATGGCTGTTCGGGAGGGGGCTCAGCACAATCATTGGAGGAGAGCAGGCTGAGTTCGCAGCAGAGCTAGAGAACTGACCACGCTGCGCTTTTTCGCCTACTGTGGTCAGTTTTTGATAGGAAAGCAGAGGAACTGGCAGGAACACCAGGGATTTCACACAAAGGAAGCAATTGAAAGAGAACAGGATACCTTTTTAAACAACTACATGGTACAGCAGACACGTATCAGGATGAAATGTTGGGTTTACATATTCCTTATTTATAAACACTTTTTTCCCTTTTTATTTTATAAATGATCACATACCCTCTGTTTGCAGCTGCATCAGGAGCTGGGGGAGGAGAAACAGCAGCCCACTAATCTTTCCAGTGAATGGCTTTGCAGGGGGGGTTTCAGTAGAAGTCTAATCATTGGAAGAGATCAGGCTGAGTTCCCAGCACAGCTAGAGAGCTGACCATGCTGTGCTTACATGCCTAGTGTGGTCATTTTTAATAGCAAAGCAGAGGGACTGGCAGGAATACCAGGGATTTTACACAAAGGAAGCACTACAAAGGGAACAGGATACTTTCTCATACAAGTACATGGTACAGCAGGCACATATCAGGAATATAACATGCTGGATTTACATATTCTTTAAAGC
This sequence comes from Staurois parvus, assembly GCF_062004578.1. NCBI lineage: Eukaryota > Metazoa > Chordata > Amphibia > Anura > Ranidae > Staurois > Staurois parvus. The sequence goes on from NW_028317943.1 coordinate 3,962,049, forward strand.
TGAACTCCAGTCCAGTATGATCTGTATTGCAAAGTTAGATTGGTCCAGCAATGTATGTATTCATGTCTCATACCTGACAGGGCACTTGGGAATCTGACAATCACTGTAGTGGTTGGTGCTACTACAGTCATAGCTGCAAACTTCCAGGTCCTATGTTGTGTGGCATTGCCACCAATCAAAGAATACCTAGTACTTTATTTTAATGAATATAAGGCATTCTCTGATTGGATGTATGCTCTTGTCTAATCAGAGAACGCCTTGTATTTGTGAATGGAGGAAGGACTATGAAGGCTACGGCTATCACTGTTGTAGCTCTGACTACTACATTGATTATCAGCTTCCCCAGCAGCTTCTCAGGTATGAGATATGCTCATGGAAGACCCATATACAGTGAGGAACAGATTTGAACACCCTGCGATTTTGCCCTCCCACTCCCACTTAGAAATCATGGAGGGGTCTGAAATTCACATTGTAGGTGCATTCCCACTCTAAGAGACAGAATTTTTTAAAAAAATTCAGGAAATCACATTGTATGATTTTTAAAGAATTTATTTGTCTTGCACTGCTGAACATAAGTATTTGAACACATAATAAACAGCAAGAATTCTGGCTCTCAAAGACCTGTTACTGTGCCTTTAAAAAGTCCACCTCTATTCCACTCATTAATCTAACTTAGTAGCACCTGTCTGAGCTCTTTAAAGATACCGGTCCACCCCACAGTCAGTCAGACGCCAACTACTACCATGGGCAAGACTAAAGAGCTGTCAAAAGACACCAGAGACAAAATTGTGGAGCTCCAAAAGGCTGGAAAGGGCTACGGGGCAATTGCCAAGCAGCTTGGTGACAATAGATCAACTGTTGGAGCAATTTTTAGAAAATGGAAGAGGCTAAAGACGACTGTCAGTCTCCCTCGGACTGGGGCTCCATGCAAGATCTCACCTCGTGGGGTATCACTGATGATAAGAAAGGTGAGGAATCAGCCCAGAACTACAAGGGAGGAGCTGGTCAATGACATGAAGAGAGCTGGGACCACAATTTCAAAGGTCACTGTCGGTAGAACACTACGCCGTCATGGTTTCAAATCATGCATTGTACGGAAGGTTCCCCTGCTCAAGTCATCACATGTCCAGGCCCGTCTAAAGTTTGCCAATGACCATCTGGATGATCCAGAGGAGGCATGGGAGAAAGTCATGTGGTCAGATGAGACCAAAGTAGAACTTTTTGGTCTAAACTTCACTCGTCGTGTTTGGAGGAAAAAGAAGGATGAGTTGCATCCCAAGAACACCATCCCTACTGTGAAGCATGGGGGTGGTAACATCATGCTTTGGGGGTTCTTTTCTGCGAAGGGGACAGGACGACAGCACTGTATTAAGGAGAAGATGAGTGGGACCGTTTATTGTGAGATTTTGAGCAACAACCTCCTTCCCTCAGTCAGCGCATTATTATTATTATTATTATACAGTATTTATAAAGCGCCGATAGTTCACTCAGCGCTGTACATTACAAAGGGGGACAGAACATGTGACAGAACAATACCAATACAATGCAAAACATGAGGGGATTGAGGGCCCTGCTCTTTCGAGCTTACAATCTAGAAGGGACGGGATAGTGGTACAGGAGGAGATAGCTGTGGGGGATGGAGTGGTAGGAAGAGTGGAGGAGCATTGAAGATGGGTCGTGGCTAAGTCTTCCAACATGACAACGACCCGAAGCACACAGCCAGGATAACCAAGGAGTGTCTCCGTAAGAAGCATATCAAGGTTCTGGAGTGGCCTAGCCAGTCTCCAGACCTAAATCCAATAGAACATCTTTGGAGGGAGCTGAAACTCCGTGTTGCTCAGCGACAGCCCCGAAACCTGACAGATCTAGAGGAGATCTGTGTGGAGGAGTGGGCCAAAATCCCTGTTGCAGTGTGTGCAAACCTGGTCAAGAACTACAGGAAACGTTTGACCTCTGTAATTGCAAACAAAGGCTTCTGTACCAAATATTAACACTGATTTTCTCAGGTGTTCAAATACTTATGTTCAGCAGTGCAAGACAAATTCTTTAAAAATCATACAATGTGATTTCCTGAATTTTTTTTTTAATTCTGTCTCTCAGAGTGGGAATGCACCTACAATGTGAATTGCAGACCCCTCCATGATTTCTAAGTGGGAGAACTTGCAAAATCTCAGGGTGTTCAAATACTTCTGTTCTTCACTGTAAGTATATAGTTGACTTAACCACTTGCCTACCGGGCACTATCATCCCCTTCCTGCCAGACCAATTTTCAGCTTTCAGTGCTGTCGCACTTTGAATGACTATTGCGCAGTCAAGCAACACTGTACACGTTGAAATTTGTATCATTTTTTTTAGACATATAGAGCTTTATTTTTGTGGTGTTTAATCACCACTGTTTTATGACCAAAATTCTTTTATTAAATATTTTTTTCTTAGTTTAAGGTAATTTTTCTCCTTCACTGATGTGTGCTAATGAGGCTGCACTGATGGGCACTGATAGGCTGCACTGATGGGCAATGATAGGCTGCACTGATGGGCACTGATGAGGAGGCACTGATGAGGCTTCACTGTTATATGGCACTGATTGGCACCAATAGGCAACACTGATAGGCGGACTGAAGGTCTCTGATAGGCGACACTGACTGGCGGCACTGATGGACACTGACTGGCAGCACTGATGGACACTGTTGAGACTGTACTAATGGACACTGTTGGGGCTTGTGGCTGCACTGGACTGCCTCTGATTTTTATATACATTTTCTGACTGTCATAGCGCAACAGGAAAGTACAGCCGATAACTGGGAACTGTATTCACATTGTGATCAGCTGTGCCATTGGACGCAACTGTATTCACATTGTGATCAGCTGTGCCATTGGACACAGCTGATCACATGGTAAAAGGGCGCTGTGATTGGCCCTTTACCATGTCATGTGATCAGCTGTGTCCGATAGACACAGCGATCACAGAGCTCGCCGGGTTCTGGAGGCACGGTTCTGGCAGATGTCATATGATACCCTCCCAGAACTAGACGACCATGCTGTAGTCGTCATTCGGCTGTAGCCCAGTCATCAAGTGGTTAAAGTGAGCTTTGAAATTCCTCTTGCTATACACTCACTACATTACCTGTATATGTTGGCCATTGTAAGCTGTTTATTGCTCCCTTGTACATGTCATGGTCTTTATCAATCCGGCTGCAGAGTGCAGTGTGTGCTGAAAAAGTGGACATACACTACATTTTTTCAGAGCACCAAGTTGTGCCACACAACGCCGGCTAAACGCTAATTTAAAAATGCAAAAAACATTTTTAACGTGACTTTTTACAGCTAAGGCTACCTGTGTTTTTATAATGCCCAGTATGCATGAGGCCTAAGATACAATGCAGCTATTCAAAATAAAACAAAACAAGCTCCAGTAATCAACAAAGCATACAAATGGACATACAGTGAGGGAAATAAGTATTTGATCCCCTGCTGATTTTGAATGTTTGCCCACTCACAAAGAAATGATCAGTCTAAAAATCGAATGGTAGGTGTATTGTAACACTGAGAGACAGAATAGCAACAAAAAATTCAAAAGAAATGCATGTCTAACAAACTATGCACTGATTTGCATGTTCATGAGGGAAATAAGTATTTGATCTCCTACACAAAACATGATTTAGTACTTGGTGGCAAATCCCTTGTTGGCAATCACAGAGGTCAGACGTCTCCTGTAGTTGGCCACCAGGTTTGCATACATCTCAGGAGGGATTTTGGCCCACTCCTCTTGGCAGATCATCTCCAAGTCATTAAGGTTTGGTGGCTGACGTTTGGCAACTCAAAATTTCAGCTCCCTTCACAGATTTTCAATCGTATTAAGGTCTGGAGACTGGCTAGGTCACTCCAGGACCTTAATGTGCTTCTTCTTGAGCCACTCCTTTGTTGCCTTGGCTGTGTGTTTTGGGTCATTGTCAAGCTGGAACACCCATCCACGACCCATTGGCTAATCAGTGATCACATGATGTCCCGTACGATGATCGGTGTTCCACTGTGTTGGGAGGACACAGCGGGCACCGAATCGCGGTGCTGCGCGCTCCCAGGGAACACGCACAAGCAGGCGGCGGGAGGGGGGCATTTATAAACAGCCAGCCACCCCTGCACTGCCACCATCCGGCCGTTTATATACAACGGCCGGACAGGAGGTGGTTAAGAGACTGCTTCTAATCTCAGCTTTTTACCTGTATGAAAGACACCTGTTAGCCAGAAATCCTGCTGAATGATAGGGGATCAAATACTTATTTCTCTCATGAATATGCAAATCAGTGCATCATTTGTTAGACATTCATTTCTTATTAATTTTTTGTTGCTATTCTGTCTCTCAGTGTTACAATACACCTACCATTCAATTTGAAGACTGATCATTTCTTTGTGAGTGGGAAAACATTCAAAATCAGCAGGGGATCAAATACTTATCTCCTTCACTGTACGGTAAATGTTTTTCAGCGCACCATGTTGCACTACACAACGCAGCATCACATAATGCAGCAGGCCATAAAGATGACTTTTCAATAAAGTAAACAGTGTGGTGTGTCATAATGCATGAGCACCACTCCCTGTACAGTGCAAACCAGTGAATGCGGTATACTGGACCTCTACTGTTGTCACCATCAAGATACCCACTGTGTAAAATGATATGCAGCCATTGCTGGAGTATATGTAGGCAGAAGGTGGCTGCAGAGAGGATGCAGGAGATCTGCAGCACTGAGATGTTCCAAATGATGAACAAAATTGTAAAAGCAAGCTTTTATTAAAAAAAAGCAAAGGCATGTGTTTATGATAGTAAATGAATTGTCACTAAGGTTTACATTTACTTGAAGGGTTCAGAATTCTCCAATATGTGCATTGTTCCTTACAACTGACGATCAGGTCAAGTTTAGCAATCTGTCTGGTGTAAGAGGCAATATAAATGATCTGTTATGTTCATGGAGTGTTCTTTAGCATACACTGCCAACATGTACTGTGACATACTGAAGCAGAGCATGATCCCCTCACTTCAGAGACTGGGCCACAGGGCAGAATTCCAACATAACAACCACAAACACACCTCCAAGACTACAACTGCCTTGCTACAGAAGCTGAGGGTGAAGGTGATGTACTGGCCAAGCATGTCTCCAGACCTAAACCCTATTGAGCATCTGTTGGGCATCCTCAAATGGAAGGTGGAGGAGCGCAACGTCTCTAACATCCACCAGCTCTGTGATGTCGTCATGGAGGAGTGGAAGAGGACTTCAGTGGCAACCTGTGAAGCTCTGGTGAACTCCATGCCCAAGAGGGTTAAGGCAGTCCTGGAAAATAATGGTGGGCACACAAAATATTGACACTTTTGGCCCAATTTTTCACTTAGGTGTGTATTCACTTTTGTTGCCAGCAGTTTAGACATTAATGGCTGTGTGTTGAGTTATTTTGAGGGGACAGCAAATTTACAGTGTTATACAAGCTGTACATTCACTACTTTACATTGTAGCAAAGTGTCATTTCTTCAGTGTTGTCACATAAAAAGATAGAATAAAATATTTACAAAAATGTGAGGGGTGTACTCACTTCTGTGAGATACTGTATATCCAACCTCCCTAAGGTCACGATCAGCAACTGTTTCTACATTAAGGTTCATTCACAGCTGCCAATGCATCCTGCTAGTGATTAGATGCGAGAACCCCAGCAGGGGGTTCCCTTGATTAACAGTGAGTAGGCATCCCATTGAAAGCAATGGGAGGCTGCTGTCTCAGAGCTAATCACACCCGTTTGCATGTAATCTCTCAAGCAGGCAGTCTGCATCCAGGACCGATCACTCACATGTGATCAGTGCATGAGCAGTTACATGTGGGTGGGTGCAATTAGCTGCGAGATTCAGCAGCCTCCCCTTGCTTTTAGTGGGTCTGTCTACTTGCAGCTATCTGGTGTGCTATAGGTTAAACCAGTGTTTCTCAACTCCAGTCCTCATGGACCCCCAACAGGTCATGTTTTCAGGATTTCCATTATTTTGCACAGGTGATTTGATCAGTTTCACTGCCTTAGTAATTACCACAGCTGTTTCATCTGAGGGAAATCCTGAAAACATGACCTGTTGGGGGTCCATGAGGACTGGAGTTGAGAAACACTGGGTTAAACGCACTAATGCCAAGGTGAATTCATTCATCATAATATTAACTTGTGCACACACAAAACATGTTTCTGTTTACTATTAACAATTCATGCACCTCAGAACTCAGGTCGGCCCCAATTCCTGCAGCTTCATACCACAGATCAGCCCCAAATCCTTCACTTTCAGAAAGCCATGCCATAGATTGCAAGAAGACTGCTGGTGTTCTACAAACTCTGTCCATCTCTTACCCTCCTTTCAGCATTGCATTCTTATATAGTTACATAGTTAGTCTGGCTGAAAAAAGACAAAAGTCCACCCAGTTCAACCATAAAAAAAAAAGTTGTAATCCTACATCCACAGTTGATTCAGAGGAAGGCAAAAAAACCCCAGCAAAGTATGATCCAATTTGCTCCAGTGAAGCACACATACACAGCGCACACAGTGAAACAGTATACATTTAACCCTTTGATCATCCCAGATGTTTACCTCTTTCTGCCTAGTGCCATTAATACAGTGTCAGTGGTTTTTATTAGCACTGATCACTGTATTGGTGTCACTGGGGATGTCAGTGACACCAGGTTGGTTCATGCCAGTGCCAGAATGCCCGCCGCAGTCCTGTTATAAGTCGCTGATTGCCGCCATTAGTAAGAAATTTTTTTTTAAAACTTCCAGTATATATACCGCCATTTGTAAACACTGTAACTGTCCTCCTCAGTGATTCTTTTCTGCTATTAGATGTCCTCAGTCTTTTGGGTTAAATGAATGAGGACAGCCTATGAGTTCAGGGTGCAAATGATCCTCCAAGGAGGGGACATCACCACAGCACCCTGGATTCACAGTGTAATAATGTAGACAGCTGTGCTGACTTCATTACGTTAGCTCTGCTTTCTGCATCATCAAGGACCACCCAGTGCTAGGGAAGAGTTAAAGTGTTACTACACCCAGGACCCTGCATTCACTCAATCTGATCTCCCACAGTACACAGAACATGAAAATGCAATTATTTTAGCAAATATAAACTGCTAAATATGCAGTCTTGTGACTTATATCAGTGTTCAGCAGAGCACTGGTTAAAGCTTGTAAGAGGAGTTTTCTTTCTGCTGTAGGAAGCTGCAGGATCCCTGACATCTGTCTAAAAATGACAAATGTTTATACTCACAAACCAAGAGTCAAGTGAACAAACAAGGAACCAATGTGATAGTCCCAGCCAACGGTAGTCTTGTGACATGGTATGCTAATGTGTTTCGGGAGACGTACTCCCTTCTTCAGAACTATCTAGCTCTGAAGAAGGGAGTACGTCTCCCGAAACGCGTTAGCATAACCTGTTGCAAGACTACCATTTGCTGGGACTATCACATTGGTTCCTTGTTTGTTCACTTGACTCTTGGTTTGTGAGTATATGCTTTTGTCGTTTTTAATAAATTCCTTTTTATTGCGGTAATGCACGAGGTGAGTGCGCCCCTTTTTTGCTTTCTTCCAGTAATATCAAGATTCCCCAATCTTTACAGGGCTGCACCTCATCGGGTGACTGTTACTGTGTTCCTGTGATGCTCACAGACTTGAGCACTGGTTCTGCTTTTTTTCTCTTGGTAGTTATTGCATGCAGATATTTAATAACATGGTAGAAAATCTTTTTTTGTTGCTCATTGATTGGTTTTTACCTGGAAAAAGGAATTATCCCTGAAACCTATTTGTACACCAGTAGAGATAGGGAGAAAAAATGGATTCCAGTGATATGTGCATTTAAAAGGAACTGGAAAAATCTATCTCTCCATTGCTTTGTATATTTGTAGAATATGCTGAAGCACTTAAGTAATGTCAAAGCACTTGAATAATGTCAAAGTTGAAAATTACTTGTTAGAGTGGCAGCTGATGAGAGATCATGTGACCCATTTATTTCCTTCCATGTCTAAATTCTGCAGCTACAGCAGATGATGGTGGGATAGTAAGAATACATTTGGGCTTGGAACATTGCTTTTGGGTCAGAAAATTCTCTTTTGTATTTAGCAAGGCATGCTGTAACTCTTAAAAGTAATTGTTTGGTTCCTCTGCACCAAAATGTGTAGTTTAGGATTTTCTGCTGAGAAGTTGGCCTGCAAATCATTTTGGTTTTTCTTTCTTTTTGTGTTTAACCCTTGTCCATGGCCAGTTAGCCACAATCCAACTTTGCATGTGTTGATTGAAATGTATAGCTTTAGCTGCAGCGGTCTCTATTTTTTCAAACAGGGCAACTGTATTCCCCTGCCCTAAGCAATTTAGGGAGGTGGCAGTAATTTCTCTACCAATGTTAAACCACACCTTACTGTTTATAAGTGACCCAGTGAGTTTGCAAATACGATCATATTTAAAGTGATTATAAAGGTAGAAGGGTTTTTTTTTTAACCTTAAAGCACTCTCAGCTTTGAGGTGAAAAACCTTCTGCTTGCAGCTCCAACCCCCCCAGACCCCCTTATACTTACCTGAGCCCAATCTCAACCCAGTGCTATGCACAAGAGCAGCGTCTATCTCGGCTCTCTCCCTCCTCATTGGCCCAGAGACAGCAGTGGTGCCATTGTCAATTACAGCCAGTAAGGAGAGCAGCTGAGCTGTGTTCTGTGTATCAATAGACACACAGAGCCTGGGTAGGGAGCAAGCCCACACAAATGCCCCCATAGCAAACTGTTTGCTATGAGGGAACTCATTGGGGAAGAGTAGCCAGGAGCACTGGCGGTAGACCCGAGAAGAGGAGCATCTGGGCTGCTCTGTACAAAACCATTGCACAGAGCAGGTAAGTATGACATGACAAATTCTACGTTAAAAATATATTTTAACTCTAATTAGGTAAGTATGACATGATACATTCTAGGTGTACTGAAAATATATTTTAGCTCAAATTAGGTAAGTATGACCTGATACATTCTACGTGTACTGAAAATATATTTTAGCTCAAATTAGGTAAGTATGACCTGATACATTCTACGTGTACTGAAAATATATTTTAGCTCAAATTAGGTAAGTATGACATGATACATTCTAGGTGTACTGAAAATATATTTGAGCTCAAATTAAGTAAGTATGACATGATACATTCTAGGTGTACTGAAAATATATTTTAGCTCTAATTAGAAGTAATAATACACTGAAGAAACAAAGTATACTGTTAATGGCTTAATGCAAAATAGATACAGTAACAGGTTCAATTAATAGTAAATACCAATATGTTTATGATTACTTCTCTCAAGCTCAAAATCCTTGCACTTCCAAGTATGGGGAAACACTTGACACCCCATTTTTCCCCTCTTTCAGCTAAATTGTCAGTTTCAGCTTCTGTCACTTGGGGACTTTGAGTTTACACCTTGTAAAGTCAGTACAGGAATGTATGGGGCTGCCTCGTGAGTGCATGTGGAGCCCATCATCAATCCAATCTGTTGTTTTGACTAATCAAGTCAAAGAACAGGTTAGCTATATCGCTTTTAAATATTTAAAAGAGCTAGCAGAGATTTAGGATACAAGAAAATAAGTGTGCATTCCTTATATAGTCACATTCCTAATCATTGCAATGTATTCTGAGATACATGCACATGATAACCAGTCCATGGCCTGACACATGCAATAGCGGTGTCTGCTGTTTTTTTTTAACCCCTACAATATTTTTATAATTAGTTCAGTATACATACCATAGGGAAAATGCAGTGTTCCATGGCCTTCAAGAATAGTATTATACTCCTGGAAATTATTTCAGAAGGCAGATAAGTATGGTAAGCAAAATATGTACTAATGATCTTTTATCCAATATCTCTTTACACATTTATACCCAAATATGTAGTTTCCCATTTCTCTTTTTAATGTGCATTTATGTAAGCAGAACACCTTTGTTACTCCATTTTCCCCTTACCAATATTAGCTCCTAATCTTTTGGTGTTAGCGAGGCATTCAGTAGTTACACAAAGATGCAGCTAGTTATAAAAATGCAAAATAAAAACAATTTTGAAAGTATATATTTTTTATGTGTATTCTTTGTTATCTGTAGACATCTGTGTATTGTAACCATGGCTTTTAATACATTTTAGAGCAACAAATTATATTTTGCTTCCTATTATTGTGCACAGACCTTTTTCAATTTGTGTATTACCATTAAAAACTAATTATACTTGTGCTATCCATCATAATAACAAATCACATTAAATTAGAAAGCTTCCATGCATGTATACATTTACTCTTCACAACTGTATTAGCCAGCTCCTGTGTTGTAGATTTAGTTATCTAGCTCCCTTGTAAAAATTTTACAAAAGGATATCTGTTTTTACATGTACACAGTGGAGTATTGAAAAATCTTAGTGCCAGTCAGTACTAGGGTTTTGTCCTTTTGAGAGGCCAGTAGTATCTCGTCATTTTGTAAATACTCTTTAAGGATAGTCATAGCAGCCAATATATTGTAAATTAATTAGATGACAGCATCAAGTTCAAGTTTGCTTCTAGAATTATGAAATTATTATTAGTATTATTATTATGAAATTTTAGACATAAGCAATAAATTATGTTTATAAATCATGAATTATTAGCAATGCTCAGTTTCACAAAATCTTAAGTAAAATCTGTAGGATTGTCTAAACTTTGTTTACCATTGCTAGTTAAATCTTCCTTCCTTTATGTCTCCCACGCTCATCTTCCCAAACACTGCAGCACACAGTGGGAAGGTTTCAGTAACAAGCAGTGCTGTCAATACAGAGAGCAGGGGGCTGAACTAGGCATGGCCAGGTGCTGGTTGACAAACTACAGCTATCGGCAATGTCACTACAACACTACAACATTTTTTTATCCTGTTGCACAAGTAGGCACAAACTACGTAAGTGCCAACTCTGCTCTGAATTCAGGAGCAGTGTGGCATTGTTGTCACACCAGGAAAGCTACATTAGGTGGATTTCACTGGCAAACTCAACAATTTGGGACTTTGCATAGGCAATAAAAGTACTGTAAGGGTATATGCACTTATAATTTGGTTTAGTAGCACATAATGTTTTATTTTTGGATCTGCTTTACCATAGATGTGCAAAATAAGAAGTGTGGAAGTTAGTTCAATAATAGAATTCAGCAAAGTATTCTTCAGACTGGTGTAATATGCTCACATGCAGTATGTTATATTTTTGAAGACCCAGGTAAAATGAAGGACTTATACACTCATTGGCCACCTTATTAGGCATACCTGTTCAATTGCTTGGGAACACAAATTGCTAATCAGCCAATCACATGGCAGCAACTCAATGCATTTAGGCATCTAGACGTAGTGAAGATGACTTTCTGACATTCAAATCGAGCATCAGAATGGGGAAGAAAGGGGATTTAAATGACTTTGAATGTGACATGGTTGTTGGTGCCAGATAGACTATTCTGAGTATTTTGAAAACTGATAATTTACTGGGATTTTCATGCACAACCATCTCTAGGGTTTACAGAGAATGGTCAGAAAAAGAGAAAATATCCAGTGAGTGGCAGTTGTGTGGACGAAAATGCCTTGTTGATGTCATAGGAGAATGGGCAGACTGGTTGTTGCACCATTCAGATGGTAGGGTCAGAATGTGGTTAAACAACATGAAAGCATGGATCCATTCTGCTTTGTATCAATGATTCAGGTTGGTGGTGGTGTAATGGTGTGGGGGATATTTTCTTGGCACTAGCAAGGTGTACCTAATAAAGTAGTTGATGAGTATATAACAGAAAACACTGGGATTTATTTACTAATGGCAAATAGATTGTGCAGTTGCTCCAGAGCTTAGTGAATGAGGTAAAGCTTCACTTTGCAAAGAATACCCAATCTCATGCAATTAAAAAAAAACAGAATTTTTACTTGCATATGATTGGATGATGAAACGTCAACAGAGCTTCCCTTCACTTACTAATCTCTGGAGCAACTGAATTTGCTGAGTGCAACTGCACTTGTAAACTGCACAGCTTTTAGTAAATCAGCCTCAAAGAGAGGGAGATTTACTAAAGCGGGTGCACTGGTGCAGCTCTGCATGGTAGCCAATTAGCTTTTAACTTCAGCTCGTTCAATTAAGCATGGCAATATAACCTGGAGATTGATTGGTTTCTATGCCGATCTGCACTAAATAAACCCCAGTGTATTATATATCTAGCATTCTCTTTTATTTTTTTCTCTATGCAGTTCAGTTTTGGGCACCAATTCACAAAAAGAACATTGGGGAACTGGAGAAAGTACAGAGAAGGGCAACCAAACTGATACGTGACATGGGAGGAAAGATTAGAGGAACTGAATGTATTCTCTCTTGAGAAGAGGAGATTAAGGGGGGATATGATCAACATGTATAAATACATCAGTGGTTCATATCGTGAACTCCGTGTAGAGTTATTCACCCTGAGGTCATCACAGAGGACAAAGGGGCACTCTTTACGTCTAGAGGAAAATAAATTTAATCTCCAAACATGGAAAGGTTTCTTTACAGTGAGAGCTGTGAGAATGTGGAATAGACTACCTCAAGATTTAATTCTGGCCAGCTCAGTGGATTGCTTAAAAAAAGGCCTGGATTCTTTCTTAAATACACAGAATATACTGGATACTAACATTTATAGGTAAAGTTGATCCAGGGAATATCAGATTGCCTCTCGAGGAATCAGAAAGGAATTTTTTTCCCACCAGGAGCAAATTGGATCATGCTTTTCTAGGTTTTTTTTGCCTTCCTCTGGATCAACTGTGGGTATAGGATTATAACTTTTTTTTTTCTATGGTTGAACTGGATGGACTTTTGTCTTTTTTCAGCCAGACTAACTATATAACTTTACTTTACTTGGATAGACACACAACAGGTGCTGCAAGTCTATGCTTGTCAGCGTAGTTAAAACATGTTACAAAATTGGATAAACAAATTTACCTATCCCGACAGATGATGTTTTAGATAATGATGATCACTTGAATTGTTCAGTTACCCATTGACCTGAGATAAGTTGGATTGATTGACGCTGAATTCTGTTAGCTGCTGTTGGGTTGATCAGCTATGTTAGAAAACCTTCCCTGATTGCTGTCACCATTCAACACGCCTTGCAGCATGTTGCCAAGAGCTTTTCCTGAGGATGGTCAGATCATGTCTGCACAATCATCCATCCTGTAAAATGTATGGCAAATGTAGGATTTGTTAATGTAAAAGAGATACCAGTTGCTTGAGCTGGCCATTGTTGAACAGTTTTTAGAAATGCTCTAAATGCTATTTTTCAATGTTCATAAACTGGGGTTGACAGTGCCTCCTCTCTTGGTTCCCCCACTTTCCAGTAACATACTTTAAATGTGTAAGTTTGATGGGACCAAGCTTGCAAGTTAATGGAGTATGCCGTGTCCCTAAAAAATATTTAGAGCCTGAGGAAACTGGACCAAAGCTACATTTATGAAAACCCTTCAGAGTCTATTTGTAGCCTTAGTTAATGAGATATCTCTATACATTTTTTATCTCATATACATATTATATCTCTATACATATTTTATCTCATATGCATATCATATCTCTATACATATTTTGTTCCTTTCTTCTTTTCATGCTGCAGTAGCTGCATATTCCCAGATGATATTGGATACATGTCAGAGGATACTGAGGGCCTCTGCATATTATTCATGCATGTGGGTAAATTTATAATGAATACCACTGCATGAAGTCTGCTGCTGATTAAAGATTGCAGCATTATGTGTACAGCATGTCACCTCAAGGTGACTCTACATACCCCAGATTAGGCTCTAGACCTTGGTGCTGACTTGTTTTGATGCAGGCGCAGTTGCCTTCTGATCCAGAGACTTCCAATTCTGGACAAGGTGAGTTTTGGACTTTTTTGGTTAGCATTCAAGTGGGTTAAGGCTGGATTTGAGCTGGATAGGGATAGCTAAGTGTTGGGGGAATTACCAAAGTGTTAAGTTCTCACTTTAGTTTAAAATGAAACCTTTGCTGAGAAAAACCTGAATCATTGCTAACCTCCAGAAACCATTAGTTACTTAGCAATATTACTGATTATCTGCCTTTAGTACATTCTAGTTGTTGATCCAGAATAAGTATACAGCAAATTAATTAAGTTACCGCTTTTTTTTTTCAAATACGTTACTCATACTGGAATGCATTAGAATAACAGGATTGACAGGCAAATAACATTTTCATAAGAAATTAAAATTCAGGAGAATTCTTTTAAAGTTTAAGTGCTAAGGATTAGGTGTAGGGTTGAGTGATGAGGTTAAAATGCTTGCTTTAGGGGATGGTTAAGTTATGAGGGTTCAAGATAAATGCAAACATGAAATACTTGAATATTGTTTTATCTGCCAAAAGGTTTGTATTTCTATCCATCCAGTTAAGGCTGGTGACCTGAATTTACTCTAGTGCATTTAAGAAGTACAGCTAGGTCATCTTCCTACTCTTAGCCTTAGGTTGGACAATGAAGGAACAGCATTAGACAGACAAGCTTGTCCTTATGTTCTCTATCTGGATGCCTGTTTCGGTATATTTGCATGCACACCCAGTTCCTAGTTTACAGTTCTTAATGAATATACAACGGCATTTATTGTATTTATTTTTATATCTTTTCGGAACTCAGCGTTAGGTTTTAGGGGGTGTTTTAAAATAAGTGATAGTTTTGACTTTGTGACACTTTCAGGAGAACCTTTATTTTTATTTTTTTTAGACCCCACACTAAAACCAGTGGAAGGAGTGTCAGCACCATTTTAGATGCAAACTTAGCCTTATATTTTTTGAGAGGGAAAGGAGCACAAAGATGTGTTTTGTGCAGAAACCATAGCATCCAATCCCAATTTACTGGAGTCAATTCAGGAGAAGATTGTGACTTCACAAGGTTAAGTGACAAGTCTTAAAAAGTGTAACATTTTTTCTTTGGTAAATGTAAATTTGCCATAATTGCTGTGTCTGATGACTATTACATGACAATTCCTTTGACAAGGTTGTCCAGTAAAAATATGCATGAATGTTAAAAGAAAGAAAGAAAAAAACATATTTATGCCTTCTTGTGAAATACCTGAGCTGTGAATATCTTAATGGATCTCCAAGTGTCATCTGCAGTTGAGCAGTTCAGACCCTTTCAGGTTAGCTATCTTTTATACTCAGAGAATGTGCTGAAGGCTGGATCACATCTCCTATTGAGTACTTTGTTGCTGTTTCCTTTTTTGAAGAGAAATACTGAAGGGTAAAATTGCCTTGCAGGTTGAATGCAATTTAGTGCACAGCATGCTGTTATTCTGTTGCTCAAACACCTTCTGTTAAGTGCTAGAAATATATGATGTCATATTTTTTTCTTTTTAGAAACTAATAATTCACAATATTCTTTTCAAAATTTTGCCTACTTTGGAAAAAAAGCTTGACATAGCAAATTGTGATGTCAATATGCAGTGTAAAAATGGTGAAATGTAGACAGGCTTGTTTAAGATGATGAAAAGAATAACTGAATGGTATCAAAATTGAACAAAAAATTATAAAACAATGATAAAACTTTGAATAAAGTTCCTTCTCCGGTTTACATGTATTAACCTTCGTGCAAATGAGCATTTTAAGTCAGTTTAAGGTCATTTTGAGATCAGTCACACTTATGCATAATTTCTAGCAATCGACATCTAGCAAAATTACTTTATAAACTGATGAAGAAGTAAAAAAACAAGTGCAGTGTACACTAGTCTTTAAAATGTATAGTGCCTTAAAAAGTATTCATACCCCTTGAAATTTTCCACATTTTGTCATGTTACAATCAAAAACATAAATGTATTTTTTTGGGACTTTATGTGGTAGACCAACACAAATTGGTACATAATTGTGAAGTAGAAGGAAATGGATAAATGGTTTTCAATTTTTTTACAAATAAATATCATCTGAAAAGTGTGGCATGCATTTGTATTCAGCCCCCTTTACTCTGATACCCCTAACTAAAATCTAGTGGAACCAATTGCCTTCAGAAGTCACCTAATTAGTAAATAGAGTCCACCTGTGTGTAATTTAGTCTCAGTATAAACACAACTGTTCTGTGAAGCCCTCAGAGGTTTGTTAGAGGACATTAGTGAACAAACAGAATCATGAAGGTCAAGGAACACACCAGGCAGGTCAGGGATAAAATTGTGGAGACATTTAAAGCAGGGTTAGGTTATAAGAAAAAAATTCCAAGCTTTTAACATCTCACAGAGCACTGTTCAATCCATCATCCGAAAATGGAAAGAGTATGGCACAACTGCAAACCTACCAAGACATGGCTGTCCACCTAAACTGACAGGCCGGGCAAAGAGAGCATTAATCAGAGAAGCAGCCAAGAGGCCCATGGTAACTCTGGAGGAGCTGCAGAGATCCACAGCTCAGTTGGGAGAATCTGTCCAAAGGACAACTATTAGTCGTGCACATCACAAATCTGGCATTTGTGGAAGAGTGGCAAGAAGAAAGCCATTGTTGAAAGAAAGCCATAAGAAGTCTCGTTTGCAGTTTGTGAGAAGCCATGTGAGGGACATAGCAAACATGTGGAAGAAGGTGCTCTGGTCACATGAGATCAAAATTTAACTTTCTAGCCTAAAAGGAAAACGCTATGTGGTGGAAAACTAACACTGCATATTACCCTGAACACACCTTCCCCACCCTGAAACATGGTGGTAGCAGCATCATGTTGTGGGGATGCTTTTCTTCACCAGGGACAGGGAAGCTGGTCAGAATGGGTGGGAAGATGGATGAAGTCAAATACAGGGCAATCTTAGAAGAAATCCTATTAGAGTCTGCAAAAGACTTGAGACGGGGTGGAGGTTCACCTTCCAGCAGGACAATGACCCTAAACATGCAGCCAGAGCTATAATATAATGGTTTAGATCAAAGCATTATCATATGTTAGAATGGCCCAGTCAAAGTCCAGACCTAAATCCAATTGAGAATCTGTAGCAAGACTTGAAAATTGCTCTTCATAGATGTTCTCCATCAAATCTGGCAGAGCTTGAGCCATTTTACAAAGCAGAATGGGCAAAAATTTCACCTTAGATGTGCAAAGCTGGTAGAGACATCTCCAAAAAGACTTGTAGCTGTAATTGTAGTGAAAGGTAGCTCTACAAAGTATTGACTCAGGGGGGCTGAATACAAATGCACGCCATACTTTTCAGATATTTATTTGTAAAAGAAATGTTGTAAGCATAAAATCTCAACAAAACACAGTTACGTTTTTGGTTGTAACATGACAAAATGCTGAAAATTTCAAGGGGTATGAATACTTTTTCAAGGCACTGTATGCTGTTAGAATAGATATTTCTTATATTAGAGGAATCCTTATTGCGATTGGAGCAAAGAAGAAAAGGGAAAGAAAGGAAAAAATTAATGTGCTCCTCAAGGAACTCTCTGAACTTGAACAGATACATAAAAGTAGAGATACAAAAGGGATAATGCAGAGGGTAATAAATAAGAAAGAAGAACTAAATAATTTTCTGGAAGAAGAAAAGAGAAAAGTATTTAAGAAAATGATAAGCGAGAGGTATAGATGGGGAGATAGGCCAGGAAAGTATTTAATGAGGGCTCAGAGGAAAAAAAAATCTAGGAACTATATAGAAAAAATAAGAGATCCCAAGTCGAATTAGTATATTCAACCAAAGACATCGCCAGGGTGTTTAAAGAATATTATAGTAATTTATATAATATTACCCCCCATAATACTACAAATAATGACGGAATAGGAAAAATTTAAAAAAGACAGACATATTTAAAGAATGCAGGATTATCTAAATTAAGTGAGGTACAATTGAATTCCCTAGAATCAGTAATAACGCAGGCAGAAATACAAGTAGAAATACAAGTAGCATTAAAAAGCACCATGGTTGGGAAAAGCCCAGGGCCAGATGGATATACGGTGAGGTATTATAAAAAATATAAAGAACTATTAGTACCAAAATTAAAGGTTTACATGAACGCATTGGGGGGAGAGATGGAAATGAGGCGGGAATCCCTACAAGCACATGTAATTCTTATTCATAAAGAAGGAAAGGATGCCACTCAATGTTCAAGTTATAGACCAATTTCTTTACTGAACACAGATACTAAATTATACGCAAAAGTCCTAGTAAATAGGTTGAAAGACCTAATGTCTGAATGGATACACATAGATCAAGTGGGCTTTGTTCCAGGGAGAGAGGGTAGAAACAATGGTTTGAGATCTTTATTCCTCATCCATAAAAGTAGAAAAGAGAAAAC
Organism: Staurois parvus; assembly: GCF_062004578.1. Classification (NCBI taxonomy): domain Eukaryota; kingdom Metazoa; phylum Chordata; class Amphibia; order Anura; family Ranidae; genus Staurois; species Staurois parvus. Next base: position 3,980,343 of record NW_028317943.1, read on the forward strand.
CCCTGTGGTGCTGCTCTCGATCGATGCCGAAAAGGCATTTGATAGGGTAGATTGGGGACACGTGATGGACACACTGGAAGTATTGGGGTTGGGAGTCAGAATGAGAGAATGGATAAGGAAGTTATATAGTGTACTCTCTGCAGCAATCATGATTAATGGAGATCTATCAGAGTATTTCGGGATGCTAAATGGAACAAGACAGGGATGCCCTCTGTCTCCACTATTATATGTTTTGTCATTAGAATCACTATTGTCTACAATAAGGAATAATACGGGTATAAAGGGAATACGGATAGGAGACCAAGAGCATAAGGTGGCAGCTTATGTGGATGATATGTTATTTTATGTAGGGAACCCCAGGATAACATTACCAAATTTAATGAAGTCACTGAAAGAGTACGGTTAGATATCAAACTTAAAAATCAATCCAACAAAAACTGAGATCTTAAATATAAACCTCCCAAATAGAGAGAAAAATAAGATACAAGAAGAATTCCCCTTCATCTGGAGAGAAAAAGAATTAAAATATAGAAATAAAATTAACTGCCTCCTACAAGGACTTATATAAATTAAGCTATATTCCATTATTAAATGAGGTTAAGGATGAACTAAGGAAATTAGGAGAGGGAATCCCGTCATGGATAGGTCTTATAAATCTGATAAAAATGGTAATTGTTCCAAAAATCCCATATAAATTCCAAATGATACCAATTAAACTCCCAGAAGTATATTTTAAAATAATTTAAAAAATGATAAGATATATTTGGAGGAATAAAAAACCAAGAATAGAGAAAGGCAGACTGGGAATACCAGATTTTAAAAGATACTATAACTCGGTAATAATGACGAGAATTTTTGATTGGACGCATAATGCAAAAGGGAAAAGCTGGGTTAAAATTGAAAATGTAGTAAGTAAAAATAATTTAAGTAGGATCATATGGGTGCCCACACAACACAGAGGATAGCACAAGTTGGTTCACTTTAAATGTTTTAAGAGTTTGGGATGTATTGCACAGACAGAAGGGGTGGGAATTTAACTTACTGTTAATGCCATTAGGATCCACAGAGTTCTTCCCCCTGGGCAAAGAGGGTATCACAGGGAAGTGGATTAAGAAAGAAGATGCACAATTAAGGGATATAATGGTGGGGGAGGAAATGGGTTCATTCAAGGAACTGGAAAAGAAAAAGGGAGAAGTTTTCACGAGAATGGACGAGTGGCGTCATTATCAAAAACACTTGAAACACTTTATAGGGAAGCTACCAAAACCATTAAGAACTGGAAAGGATTGGAACCCTTTTGAACGGCTATTGGATGCATGGGGAGATGGGAAACACGGAATTTCTAAAATATCTAAGATTCTCACTGAAATAAGCACAGATATAAGGCCACCATATATAGAAAAATGGGAAAGGGATATAGGTGTATTAATAGATGAAGAAAAACAGAAAAAAGTTTATAGATTAATACATGAAAATATAAACATGCGGGAGGCAGAAATGAACTACAAATGTTTGGCAAGATGGTATATTACACCGAGTGTGGCACACAGATTGAGTGGAGATAATTCCCCTTTGTGTTGGCGGGGATGTGGAGGTAGAGGCACTATGTATCACATATGGTGGGAGTGTCCTAAAATACTGGGAGAAAGTAGTTTACCTGATTTGGAAAATTACAGGGGTTGATATTATATTAGATCCAGAGACTTGCCTTTTTCATAGCACTGGGCTCTCAGTCAAAAAGTATAAAAAATCTGGTATATTGTATTACTTGAATGCAACAAAGGGCTTGATACCTAAGTTCTGGCGGAGACAGGAGGTGCCGAAAATAGAGGACTGGGTTGATAGGGTGGATCAAATATGTAAGATGGAGGAACTTTACCATATGAATGAAGACAAGATGGAGAGATATTATATAGGATGGAACAAATGGGAGGAATTTAAAAATTTAAAAAGATAAAGTGAAATATAGAAGGTATGGGAGAATAATACAAAATAACATGAGTACACCTTTTTCTTCTATTTTGAGGATGTGGATCTCCAGAAAGGATTAGGAAAATGCAGAGTGGAGGGGGGGGGGGTAGCTAAGGAGAGGGGGGGAGGTGGGGGGGGGGGTGCGGTAGATAGGAGGGGTGGGGGGCGGTAGGGGGAGTAGAAATAGGTGATATGATTGTTGTATTGCAATTGTGATAATGTTTTTAAAAGAGCAAGTTTGTATAATTGATTCACTTGAAAATTAATAAATATTTAAATAAAAAAAAAAAGAATAGATATTTCTTTGCAAGAAAAAAATATTGAGGGCCACTTGAGACTATCCAAGCCAGGGTTTCTCAACCAGGGTTTGATGGATCCCTAGGGTACTTCCAGAGGTTGCTAAGGTTTCCTTGAGCAATGAACAATTTTTGCCTCCCACTGACACCATTGATCTTTTTAGCTATTTGTAAAGGGATCATTCTTCCCAATGACCACAAGTGTAAGGAGTATTCTTCTCACTGACCATTACACTAATGTATCCTTAGTTGTAGATATGGTAATTTATGGCAGGGTTCTCTGAGACTGGAAAGGTATTTCAAGGGTTCCTCTGTGTTAAAAAGTTTGAGAAAGGCTAATCTAAGTTATAGCTTGCTATTAAAGCAAAGTAGTATGTTCAATGGATTGCAGGTGTGGTAATCAGCTTTCACTTATATCCACTTTCCTGCAGTCTTCCATAGCCTCATTCATCCACCAGAACACCAAAATAAGCCAATACTTCTCAGTATGGGGAACACATGACAGGCTTTTGTGCCTTCCACAAAGCATCACTTGTTACTTCAGATGGCCCATGCATCATCATATGAAGACATAGGTTCATTAGCTCATTTTATTGTGAGAATGTACCCCACAAATGTGTGAAGGGGGAAAAGGGGGCTGTGGCTGGCGATTGTGGAGGCAAGGAGCTCTAGTTTTTACTGCAAAAAATAGTATTTCCACCTATTTGCTTCCTGTGCATCATGTTTTGTAAAGTTGCCATCACGTAAAGGACCAATATAAAGTGTAAGAGGTGGATTTGGGTAGACTAAAGCACTAATATCTAAGCAGAAGTCATATATACATGTGTGGGTGTTGATCTGTAACAAGAATAGACAGTTTATAAGGGGAAAGGATACCTAAAATTCTATTATTATTCATAGGAATATCTAATTTCTTTTAAGCCAATTATATTAAATCAAAAGGTAATACAGTCCTTTTTGATACATTTTGTTTAAAAAGGGTATTACAGATGAGGAGACAATCTCTCAGAGGAATACGTTTGGGTAGTTTAAAGGAACTGAACTTTTTAACTCAATCATTAATATCAGAGTTGGTTAGTCATCAAGTTAAAAAAAAAATCACCTTGCTACTGTAGAAAACATTTTGTCCTTCAAAACAAAAAAAGCCGTTTAACAGCACAGGCTCATCACTAATACATGCCTGCATGTATTCTGTCAGTATTATGCCTTTCTTAATATATATGTATTTGACTGTTGAACAAAAAACATACATGAAAAAAATAAAAAGAGATACGCTCACTTAAGTCAGTTGGCTCAATTCTTGCTTACAGGGTTTTCCTGCTCATAGGTTGGTCTGTTGTTTGTTCACATGTAGGTTGCTAAGATTGGTTTTGGTGTGCCTCTCCAGGCCTATGTAACATAATATCTCTAATATCCCAGTTTTTTCCCTTTCTTTCCTGCCTGCTTTTCAGTTATTGGAGTTTAAAAATGATGAGAACAATAATCTCTCCTGTTTTCAGAATCTGAGTAATGTATTTGTGTCTACTCTTTAGTAGATTACATCTATTGCTATCCTGCTACTATTGTAAAATGTAGGGAAGAAGGGGCAGGGATCAATGTTCAATTTTCCAAACCTCAACCAAACAAGTTGTGAAATCATGTACACTTATGGTTGTTGTAATATATATTTATTATGATCTAAAATCATATTATTTATAATTGCAATGCAGTGCTCTAGGGTCTAGACCCATATTTCAGATCTGTTTTATATGGTATGTGTCAATTAATTTCCAAGCTGGAAATATCAGTAGCTTAACTTGAGGGGAAGTATTGTTTCAAGTTGTTCTGTGTACAATTTATGAAGTTCTAAAAAATGGAAATAAAGCTCCTAAAGTGTAATATCTGTCATATTTAAGTTTATGATAGAGTAGGGAAAAGTTTGATCCTCTATCAAAGTTTAGATTCCATTTTGTACCCTTTGTGGAGATTTCCACAGAGTTCCTGTTGTGGTGTCAAGGTTATTTTGGAAGGGAGTTTTGCTGTACACCTGTGGCTCCAAGAGCCATGCTGATGGGAAAGTAATAGCCACTCAAACAAGACAGGTAGAGAAGGCAGTGTAGAAAATATCAGCCCACTACAAAGAGCAGGCCATTTCATTAGGATTGTCACATCCATTCTTCTAAAAGAATTAACCCTGACAGAAAAAAAGTTCCCTAAGGGAATTAAGAAACTGGCAAGGGAAAATGGATAAATGATTTGAGAGTTTTGTATGAGATAAACATTATTAATGGATAAAAATACATATTTATTTGCTGTGTAGGTATTTGGTAGTTGTGACTGTAATAAGAGTTTTCTTTGGGGTTTTGGAGGATTTTCTAATCTTGTGGCTCTCTCTTATCACATCTGACCCAGGTGCCTCTGGGATATATACAATTAGAATACAATTAGAATAAAAGTATCACTTTGAACAAGAGTAAATTTCAGATACATATTTTGGGTGAATACATCCTTAAGAAGAAAAGGTACCTTTCTATACCATGCTAGAGAAAATGTATAAAATGTTTTTAATGTTTAAAATTTATAGTGGATCTTGATTCCTAGGTTGGAATGCAAACTCTATAGGAATCAAAGATTGGAAAAAAAGTACACAAAAATACAGATATTTCTTTCACCTAGTTGTATCTAACAGATAAGATATTAAGGAAGGAAGAGATACGACAGAGTGACTCTTGGAATTCATAAATCATATGTACTAATGCATCAGAAGGGAATAGAGGCAACTACATCAAACGACGATAGAATATTATAAAACTATAGAAATGGAGATTGTGTGTATGTGTGTGTGTGTATATATATATATATCCACAAGTGAGGCAAACAGCACTGCAGCAATTTTCTAGTGCATGCATTCAGGCTCTCCCAATGGCCACATATGGATGAATGGGTCCAGCACCTAAAATGTATTTAAAGACAAACATATATAAAAAATTTTCCATTCACCACTACAGTTTTGGGTCATAATGTTCACGCCCTTCTTCAGGTAGGAACATGCATATATGACAACTTTTGCCAGCTTTATATATAGCAAAATATCTTTGCCCAAGAAACCAATGAAGTATTCAATATACAATCAATTAAATATACAAATCTTGAACCAGTTTATATTAAATCTTTGAATAAAGGCTGAAGAAGATGCGTTCACACTCCATCATTGTACAGCGGACATTCCGGTATTTACCTATTATAAAAAAGAATATAAATAATTACCGTACTAGGCAAACTGTAAAAGCACATGTACAAAAGAACAAAGATTATCACCTAATACCCTATAAATCAATTGTACATCAGACCCTTACACAAAAATCAATAGATTGTCTCTCTTTTTTAGTAAAAAAAATCCCATCTAAAAAAAAAGAAAAAAAATGTTTTTCACTACAAAAAAAGTAAAGGTCAGAGTTCAAACACCTCTGTTGTAAAGTATCTAAACAATGTATCCATTGAACTTCCAATTTTTGTAAATTAAGTTCATGACTACCTCCACGTCTATTATGTGGGATCATATCAATGACCATAAATCTAAGTTGGAATATCCATTTCCATAAAGTGTCTTGCTAATGGCAATTTAGTCAGTTTGTCCCATACAAAGTATTTATGTCTCGCTTTGTGGTCCTTTACCTTTTGTGTTGTCTCACCCACATATAAAAAACAAGAGATCCCTGTGCTCAAATCCCAACAGCTAGTGCACGCATTTATCCATCAGGTGCTAAAGGGGTGTAACCACATATTAACACTAGAAATTCTGAGGATCCTCTGCACACTGGTATATACCCTTTCAAGCAAACTATGCAACAAATAGGGATATTTGGTTCACACATATTGCAATACATGTTTAAGCTGGCCAACTGCGTCAAAGTAATCCCTCTATGGCCAGTCCTACTCTGCCCTGCCTACGCAAGTGCTACTGTGGACACAATGCTAGCATAGGGGAAAAGACACAATGGGGAGAGCTACAAGGTTCAGGTCTGGCTACAGACCCACAATACAACAAACGAGATACCTGTGCTCAAATCCCAACAGCTAGTGCATGCATTTATCCATCAGGTGCTAAAGGGGTGTAACCACATATTAACACTAGAAATTCTGAAGGACCCTCTGCACACTGGTATATAGGGTATATACCAGTGTGCAGAGGGTCCTTCAGTATTTCTACCCACATATAAAAGGCTGCATGGACATTTACTATATAAACAACAAAAGATGACTGACAGGTGTGATAACCTTTAATTTCAGTGTTCGTACCTTGATATGGGTGAGTAAAATATTTTCCTTTTATCATTGAACTGCATTGAATACAGCTCAAACAAGGGATTGATCCATTATTACGTGGTCCTAAAAAGGTTGATGTGGGAACATTCAGCAGATATTGGTCCGATCTCACCAATCTACTATATACAGTCTTATCTTTATGATATGATGGTAATGGGAAGTTTCTGAACTCTGGATTTATGGTCATTGATGTGATCCCACATAATAGATGTGGAAGTAATCATGAACTTAAATTTACAAAAATTGAAAGTTCAGTGGATACATCGTTTAGATACTTTACAACCGAGGGGTTTGAACTCCGACTTTGACTTACACCTCTTTTTTGTAGTGAAAAAGGTTTTTACAATTTATTAGAGGGGATGTTTTTTACTAAAAAAGATGGACTATCTATTGAATTTTGAATAAGGGACTGATTTATAGGGTATTAGGTGACTATCTGTTCTTTTGTACATGTGCTTTTATGTTTTGCCTATTGATTACTTATATTCATTTTTATGATAGGTAAATACTGGAATGTCCTCTCTAAGGTGATGGAGAATGAACATATCTCGTTTAGCCTTCAGTCTAAGATTTAGGTTAAATTGGTTCAGGATTTGTCTATTTAATTGATTGTATATTGAATGCCTAATTGGTTCCTGGTTAAAACTTTAAAACTTTTTTCTATATATAAAGCTGGCAAAAGTTGTCATTTATGTATGTTCCTACCTGAAGAAGGGTGTGAATATTATAGCCCAAAACTGTAGTGGTGAGTGGAACATTTTGTATTTTGTATATATATATATATATTTTTTTTTAAAATACAATCCCTTGTAGTATCTCCTCTCTCTCTCTCTCTCTCTCTCTCTCATTTAGAGTATAGCATCACGTCAATTAAACTCCTGGGATATTGATCTGGTCAGTTAAGCAGCAGAGGGGGTTGTTAATCAGTTTTAGCTACTTTGGTGTTAATGAAATTAATAGGTGCACTGGATTGGCAACATTGAGACAACCCCCAAAACAGGAATGGTTTTACAGATGGAGGCCACTGACATATTGTTTTCCCTACTCATCTTTTCTGACTGTTTTCACTAGTTTTTGATTTGTCTAGGATCAGTGTCACTACTGGTAGCATGAGGGGATACCTGGACCCTACAAAGGTTGCACAGGCAGTCCAACTCCTCTAGGATGGCACATCAATACATACCATTGATAGAAGGTTTTACGAGCATGGAGGAGATTCCAGGAGACAGTTACTCTAGGAGAGCTGGACAGGTCTGTAGAAAGTCCTTAACTTATCAGCAGGACTGGTATCTGCTCCTTTGTGCAAGGAGGAACAGGATGAGCACTGTCAGAGCCCTATAAAATGACCTCCAGCAGGCCACTGGTGTGAATGTCTCTGACCAATCAGAAACAGACTTCATGAGGGTGTCCTGAGGGCCCAACATTCTCTAGTGGGCCCTGTGCTTACTGCCTGGCACCACAGAGCTCAATTGGCATTTGCCATTGAACACCAGAATTGGCAGGTGCACCACTTGCACCCTGTGCTTTTCACAGATGAGAGCAGGTTCACCCTGAGCACATGTGACAGATGTGAAAGGGTCTGGAGAAGCCGTGGAGAACATTATGCTGCCTGTAACATCTTTCAGCATGACCATTTTTGTGGTGGGTCAGTGATGGTTTGGGGAGGCATATCCATGGAGGGATGCACAGACCCCTACAGGCTAGACAATGTCACCCTGACTGCCATTATGAGCTGGAAGAAATCTTTGGACCCATTGTCAGACCCTACGCTGGTGAAGTGGGTCCTGGATTCCTCCTGGTGCACTACAATGCCCGGCCTCATGTGGCAAGAGTATGCAGGCTGTTCCTGGAGGATGAAGGAATTGATACCATTGAATGGCACCCACGCTCGCCTGACCTAAATCAAATAGAACACCTCTGGGATATCATGTTTCGGTGCATCTGAAGCCGCCAGGTTGCATCTCAGACTGCCAAGGAGCTCAGTGATGCCCTGGTCCAGATCTGGGAGGAAATACCCCAGGACACCATCCGTCATGTCATTAGGAGCATGCTCTGATGTTGTCAGGCATGCATATAAGCACGTGGGGGCCATACAAACTACTGAGTACCATTTTGAGTTGCTGCATTGAAATTTCAGCAAAATGGACTAGCTTTCTGCAACATTTTTTCATTTAATTTTCAAGGTGTCTTTGCATTTAGTCCTCTGTAGGTTTATAATTTTCATTTCCATCAAACGATGGGGCATCCTTACATTCCTAACACATTACAAAGTCCATATCAGTATAGATATCCAGCATGATATTTTTCCCCATTGAGATCTGATGTGTTTTCAAAGTGTTCCTTTAATTTTTTTGAGCAGTGTATATTTATTTTAACAAGCTTTGTAAAAAAAAATAAAAAAAAATATATATATATATATATATATATATTTATTAACATAATTAATATGGGCTGCAGCCATGACAAAGAAAAAATTGCTTCCCAGAGCATTAAGGGTTTAGATGATCTTGAAGGGGATGCAGAGGGCAGAACAAACACTGCTGAGGGAAAAGGCATGTAAGTTGATACTTTTGAAAAGTTAATTCACTGAATATTATTGGTGAAGAAACTAAAGTATGTATAAACAGTTGCATTTCAATTCAAATCTTGTGTGGAGCTGAGTGTTGGACACTGTCTTAAATAAATACATATTTGATGTATTTAATAGGAAGGTGCTTAGAGGAATTGATGAAGGTAAATGGAAATGAAATGTGGAAATTAAGATATAGTAGAAAGCTTTATGATAAAAGGGTGTAAGGCTATCTGCAATAATCCATATTGCTTGTCTAAAATGGCCCAGTCATATGAAATAAATAACTGAAGGTTATATATCACAGAAGATCCAGAAAGCATAATTAGGTGGAAAAAGGTAATGTCACAGAGCACGATGGTTGCATGAAATCAATAACTAAGCAAGGAGGATAGGAAACAGGAAATGGTGGGGAGTAGCCAAGGGCAGAGAAGAATGGAGTAAGCTCTTGCAGAAAGATATGACTCTTGATAGTTGTTGCAGTGCTGCTGCTGATACAGGAGAATTCATCTGGTCTACATTTGTATATAGCAATTATTTGGTTTTATCAATATCCTGCTACAGTGGCAATTTACTCAGCTATTATATCACTAGACATCAACGGGTGTGATTTATCACTCTTTATTATTTCCACTGAGGTAGCAACAGATACAAACATGGTTTACCGAAAGATGTCAGACAGTGTGCTCTTCTGATGAGATAACAGGGTGGACAGGGGAAGGGAAATGGAAAAGTGTGAAAAGGGCATTTGATTGTAGCAGGATGGTATGTGGTGAGGTGGTGGGTACCTGAAAGGATAGGAAAAAGAAGAAATATGAATACACTTTGTAAGTCACAACTAACCAACCAGTTTGTGTATTCTGTAGCCCAGGGGACATGTGAACCTTTTGGCCTACCCCATAGCTATCTTTGCTTGCTCTTACTGTCCTAGGCACAATGATGGCATTTTTCCTTTAGATTCTTCTAGTATGATGTCAAAAATATGCAACATAAATTGTCACTGTTCTTGTATTTATGAGAAAAATCTCTTAACTGCAATAGACACTTTTGGTCTTTTTCAGTAAGTAGTGGATAGGGCAAAGCACAGTCCAGAGCAGTGGCGTACTGACAACTCATGGGGCCCCCGGGCAATAGGGGATCATGGGGCCCCTGTGTCCTTGCCCAAACTCAAAAAAGCCTATGAAAAGGTACCAGAGGCATCTCATGGGTCCCCCTACTGACCCCGGGCCCTCGGGCAGTGCCCCAGTTTCCAAATGGTCAGTCCACCCCTGGTACAGAGTGCAATGACATACCAAGTAATTACTATTTTGACAGATTCTGATTAATTGATATTTGTAGTACACTTTTCACATTGCATTTGCTCCATGCACTTTTCTTTTACCAAGCTCATAAAATATTATCGATGTGTATGTATGGTCAAAATTTCAAATCATATTTCCATTTCGAACTTCAGTTTTTTCTAGGCTACGTCTCTTAATCTGAATTATTCTGAAGTTTGAAAAATTACTTTTTGAAGTTCTCTTTGCATTTACTTCCTAACATTTTGTGGCATGTATTTACTATCCCCTGTGAGTAGGCATTGTCGTGTCACACATTTCACAGAGCCTGCCTTGTGAACTTCAGAGGTGCCGAGAAGAAGAGTTTCAGTTCACACAGGAATCACTGCTTGCAGGCAGCAAGGTACCATGGGATAGGTAGGCCTTAGAAATCAAAAGTTAACCAAAGGAATGAGTAGAGGCGAAGAATGTAAGGAATCCAAGATGTGGAAAGAGATGGCCAGCAGACAGGCAACACTCACAACATAATAGGAGATTGTTTGTTTTGCTATTATATGCTATTACAATGCTGATTTTAAAAAACGGTGTACGCTGTAACTATAGTTTGTTTTAAAATTACCAGCGAAAAAATGTTCAAGATGTTACTTTGACATTTAGGCATATTACCCATAATATTTAAAACACTTGACTTTATGCTGATTTTAAAGATAATATATATATATATATATTTATATATATATATACTTCTTTACAATAGTATGGATCCACACAAGAGTCAGGAAATCTAGTTATCTGTCTGAGTCTGGTCAACAGAATGGTTAATTTATATTATATGGGATGTGTGTATTTCTCTTTGCATTGGTGAAGAATTGCTTTCCTAAAATACAAATACATTTCCTATATGGTATAAGGCTAACTGGGTAATATAATAACATACCCTGGCATGTGGCAATCTCACAATCTGTCATGCAAGTATAGTATGTCTTTTATAGTGATATCTATCACTTACAGCAGGGGTCTCCAAACTACGGCCCTCCAGCTGTTGAAGTACTACAAGTCCCATCATCCCTCTGCCCATGGGAGTCTTGCCTGTGGCTGTCAGTCCCTCAACACCTGGAGGGCCATAATTTGGAGAGCCCTGACTTACAGTATACAACAGAAGGGTTACCAGTATTTGTGATGTTTGTTTATTTTCAATGCTGTCATAAGTCATCAGTGTATGATGCATTACCTATTGCCACATGCATACGTACAGAGTGACCTTGCACCATGCAGACAAGGATTATTTTTAGGTCTTTTTCCTCTGTGGGGGGAATTTTCCACTATGGAAGCTGGTCTTTTTTCCCTTCTTGCACAATTTAATTTTGTGCTTAGAAGATTCTCTCTTGCTCTTTAATTTGTTATATTTGATTGAGCATTAGGCCTCATGCACACTGACCATTTTTACAGCTGCTGTTTTTGAGTTTTGGCGTTTTTTTTACAGCCAGTAAACTCCCCAGCATGTTAGCCTATGTGTCCATGCACACATAGGCTTTAATCAACAATTTTTGGCTGGAAAAAGAACCCAGAACTAGTGGGTTTTAAGAGGAATTTTTTTAGCTGTAAAACTGGTAAATGCGGTACCACACTGTAAAACGTGGCAAACCGGCATTTTTGAGCATTTTTAAAATACTAGCACAGCTATACGCTAAAGCAAAAATGCTAAAAAATGCTGAAAAACTGGCGATTTTAACACAACTTTATACAGCTAATGCTATCAGCGTTTTTAAAATGACAAGTATGCATGGGGCTTTAATGTGCATGGTAGGTGTTCTAAACATTGATGTGATGGGCCTTGGTTGCATTATGCATTCCAGGTATTACAGATGACCTTTGGTTCCGTGTAAGATGGCTTTCACAAGGTGTGGGTATGTTAGGGATGTTATTTTTCTGGTTCAATAGTTTTTTTTATTATTGTTGCAGCTAAAAAACACTGTACAATTCAACTCAGGGGAGGTTGACGAAAGTCCAGTCAATCATACATAGATAGAGAAATGTGCAACAACCATTTTAACAGGATAGAAACCAAAGGACGACCGCATGGGTGAAGCTGTCGGCCTATATATATATTCTGGGCCCCTAGGCCCAGATGGATGCCCCATATAAATAACTAAAACAAAAGGTAGGAAGAAGGGAACCAGCAAGCTGTCCTAGAAAAAGAGGGGAAAAAAAGAAGTAGACTGATGGAGAAGAGGGGAAAACATCAGGGGAGGGGTAGAAAGGGGTAAGTCCTGCAGGCTAGGGTAAGAATTTCAACCATTATTGGTGCCCAAGATTGTCGGATGTAGCATAGGGAGGGCATACGACCTCCAGGGTTTCCAAATTTTCAAAAATTTGCCATGTCTGTCCTGTAAAATGCTGGACATAAGGATGTTGTTTTTAAACATAAAACATCATACTTGTATTTGGAACATGTAAGCATTTTTAGCATAAAGTGAAGGAAATAAGTATTTGATCCCCTGCTGATTTTGAATGTTTGCCCACTCACAAAGAAATGATCAGTCTAAAAATTGAATGGTTGGTGTATTGTAACACAGAGACAGAATAGCAACAAAAATTCAAAATAAATGCGTGTCTAACAAATGATGCATTGATTTGCATGTTCATGAGGAAAATAAGTATATCATGCCCTAACATTCAGCAGGATTTCTGGTTACCAGGTGTCTTTCATACAGGTAACAAGCTGAGATGAGAAGCAGTTGCTTAAGGGACGATGGACGGAGCAATGTGCCATCAAATCTTGGGTGAGAACCTTCTTCCTTTAGCCAGGGCATTGAAAATGGGTCATGGATGGGTGTTCCAGCATGACAATGACCCAAAACACACGGCCAAGGCAACAAAGGAGTGGCTCAAGAAGAAGCACATTAAGGTCCTGGAGCAGCCTAGCCAGTCTCCAGACCTTAATACGATTGAAAATCTGTTAAGGGAGCTGAAAGTTCGAGTTGCCAAACGTCAGCCACCAAACTTTAATGACTTGGAGAGGATCTGCCAAGAGGAGTGGGCCAAAATCCCTCCTGAGATGTGTGCAAACCTGGTGGCCAACTACAGGAAACGTCTGACCTCTGTGGTTGGCAACAAGGGATTTGCCACCAAGTACTAAGTCATGTTTTGTGAAGGGGATCAAATACTTATTTCCCTCATGAACATGCAAATCAGTGAATCATTTGTTAGACATGCATTTCATTTGAGTTTTTTGTTGCTATTCTGTCTCTCAGTGTTACAATACAACTACCATTCGATTTTTAGACTGATCATTTCTTTGTGGGTGGACAAACATTCAAAATCAGCAGGGGATCAAATACTTCTTTCCGTCACTGTATATAGTTACATAGTTAGTCTGGCTGAAAAAAAGACAAAATCCATCCAACTATTAAAAATAAAAAAGTTATAATCCTATACCCACAGTTGATCCAGAGGAAGGCAAAAAAAAACCCAGCAAAGCATGATCCAATTTGCTCCTGCATGGAAAAAAATTCCTTCCTTACCCGAGAGGCAATTGGATATTCCCTGGATCAACTTTACCTATGAATGTTAGTATCCAGTTATATTCTGTGTATCTAAGAAAGAATCCAGGCCTTTTTTTAAAGCAATTCACTAAGCTGGCCAGAGCCAACTCTTGAGGGAGTCTATTCCACATTCTCACAGCTCTTACTGTGAAGATACCTTTCTGTGTTTGGAGATTACATTTCTTTTCCTCCAGATGTAAAGAGTGCCCCCTTGTCCTTTGTGATGAACTCAGGGTAAATAATAGGGAGCTTATTTTAGTCAAATTAAAATAGAACAAAACTGTATTATAAAAAAAACCTTATCAAAGTAGGCTTGGATTGCATTGATAGGGAAAATAGGCAGCAATTTAAAGAGCAAAAAGTAGGTGGCACGGTAGACTAATATGCATTTTACTGTAATTTATGTTTGCAGAACATTGAATATCACTGAAAAGCATGTTTTGTTTGCAGAGATGATGCAGGTTTTTAAACTTTTTTTTTTTAAGCTACCAATCAATATCCCATTACTGGCTGCAATGATGGCTACAGGAAGTGCAGGAAGATTTTAGTGCATTGAATTATGTATGCTGCTCTCATTTCACTGTCTCCGGGAGGACTGAAAGGGGTGGCTGCAGTGACTGGGAGAATTTTCTGCATACGCTCACTGCAGTGAAATGCTTCATAGTTCCACATATACAGGTTATGGTGCTGGCTGAAAGGCTCAAGCAGATAAACCTGGAGCTTACAGCTAAAAATGCCTGATTTGATGGCAGTGCTACAATGCTCACAGACTGGTTCAGTGCTGATTAACATGCAGTTTATGGATGATAGAACACAGGATGTTCTCTACATGACTTTGCTTGCTGGGATCACATTGTGAAATCTCTTTCTCTCTCTGTTCTGCGGCAGACGGTTAATATGTGGAGCACCTTCCCAGGACTAACTTCAATTTTAAATCCATATTCTCAATAACCACAGTGCCTGTGTCAAGGTAGGTAATCGCATTTCATTCATTAGGTTCGATATTTAGTATTTTGCTGAGATGGTGGTTTTGATCTAATAGACTGCACTGATTGCTCACAAATTACAGAGTCAGGATTATCTGATAGCAGCCACTGCTAGACACCCATAATGCAGTATATCTATACACTGCAGTATGCTACAAATTCTATTAGTGATAATAACATTTTAACAAAATCATACCGAGCAGCAGAGTAGTAATGGGCTAAAAGGGGAATAGAATTTTGTTTTTTTTTATTAGGAATTCATAATGATCCTTAAGAATAATCATAGCCATAATGGTAATAATATGAAAATGTTATATACATAGTTTCACATCATACATTAAAAACTGAACTTTAGAGTGCTGTCCGAAGAGTTTTATTACAATGAGTTCATGTTGCACAACTTGGCACACATCTGCCACACTGGCAAAGAGCAAGTAATAAAGTGTGCTTTTATGGTACTAATGAAGAAAGGATCATTATCAGAAGATGCCATTTAGTTTTGACATGCTGTGCTGGGTTACATTATCTTATGATAAAGGCCTATGAATAACTATGATTCTTTGTCCCACAAATAAATGTATCCCATCCTAAGCAGATATAACAGTTTGTAGCTCAGCTTGGAGAAAGCATAGTGTATAAAAATGTAAAAGAAAATGGTATCTTTTTATCTTTTTGTTTAGGTTAAAATCTGAATATTATCAGTAGCGTTATGGCATATATTTTTTCCATAAGAAAGGATGTATCAAATATCATAATGAGTCAATGTATTCCTACTTTTCTCATCTTCAGCTTCTTTCGTAGGTTCAGAATTGTCAGTTCTGTTTTTGTTAACTGAGGACATAGTTTTATAGCCTTGATATTTCTAGTTAGCACCCATGCGGCCCGCTTTGAAGCCTTCTTGCCAATCCTTACTATTCTTTTATTAAACCTATCACTATTTTCAGGAACTATTTTTCACACTCTGAACATCTTTGATTAAAGGACCATAAGGCCAGCCTAAGCCATTCTTTTTCAACCTTTTCAAAACAGAGGAACACTTGATATAATCATTTTCAGTCTCATGGAACCCCACTAAAAATTACTATACCTACAACTCATGATAGATTAGTCTGATGGTCAGTGGGAAGAATGTTCCTTACACTTGTGGTCATTGGGAAGAATTTCTCACTTATAGATAGCTAAAAAGATCAGTAGTGTCAATGGGAACTTATCTGAGAGGCAGAAAGTTCTCATTGCTCAAAGAACCCCTAGCACCCTCTGGAGGAACCCTAGTTGAGAAACCCTGGCCTAAGCTGTCACTTAGGTTTGAGCAAATAGTCCTCATTATGAACATCAAAATAGGGAAGTGCAGCGCTAAGATAATCAATAAATAGTATGATAAATGTCCTACATAAAAAAACCATAAGATCAATAAATAATAATAATGATAATAATAATTGTATAAAAGTTCAGTATAAGTGACAGTTTATATGGATATAAGGTGCAAAATAGATACTAAAATCCAGTGGTGGTGCTCCAAAAGGTGCGGTAGAATTACGCACTCACCAGATGCGTAATTTGAGTACGCATTGAATGTCACATCAAGGGTCTCCTTATCAGATAAAGGTCTGGTCAGGGGCACAGATAATCCTCACTCAGAGTAATGGTGTTATGAGCAGGGGCAGACTGACCATTTGGAAACTCGGGCACTGCCCGAGGGCCCGGGGTCAGTAGGGGGCCCCATGAGATGCCCCTGGTACCTTCTTCATAGGCTTTTTTGAGTTTGGGCAAGGACACAGGGGCCCCATGATCCCCTATTGCCAGGAGGCCCCATGAGTTGTCAGTCCACCCCTGGTTGTGAGCCCAGCAAAGAGTAAGTGGATCCAGGTAGCCAGAGGTCCCTTTAAGGGATGAGTGGGTAAGGATGCCTTCTTACAGGGAACTCCCTTCTCTGGATACAAAGGATGGATGGATGACTGGATCTCAAACGGGCTCTGTAAATAAAATGCTCCTCATGGGAGACCAGGAAGGGTGCCCATAGTGTAGTATTCAAAATAATTTATTAATTGTTAAAAGCGGGTGTTTGCAAACATTAAAACGATCAAATAATAGTGTAACAGTGTCAGATTTGAATAGATGAACTAACCCTCCAGAAACTAAGATGGCCGGAAGGCCACCACGTGGCGCCGGCAGCATGATGTCACGATGTCCTGGCTCCTCATAACACGTTTCGTGCGCACGCACTTCTTCAGAGGCGGATACCATCACTTATACTGAACTTCTATACAATTATTATTATCATTATTTATTGATCTTATCGTTTTTATGTGGGATATTGATCATACTATTTATGATTATCTTAGCGCTGCACTTCCCTATTTTGATGTTTATGATAAGGTTTTTTTTGGTCACCTTGAGTGTTCAGCTGCTGATTGGATAGCACTCACTTTTACATTTCTCTATTATTTCCTCATTATGAGAGACATGTTTTTTAAAATAATTTTGCAATGAGAGTTTTTCAGCTCGAGGCTTACAAAGTTAGCTAACATTCTGCATCTCATGAATATAGAGAAAACAATAATAGGTTCAAAGCAAACTGATTACTTCTTCACCCAAAGTTTGAGTGTGGTAATTTACTGTACATGTATGCTCTATATTCTATTATGAAGGCTAACAGAAATTGTATGGAACAAGGTTTGCCATTCAGGTGACACATGCCTCCATGACTCTGGTCCAGGGATCAGTTCCTATTAAGGTCCCAAGTACTGCTTGGACCTTGAAGAAGGGGGTACACCCCAAAAGCTTGTCCTGAAAAATTGTATGTTAGTGCAAATAAAAAAAAGTATCGCGGACAGTGCTCAATTGTTTCTTTCACAAGTGCACTAATACGGCTAAAATCACTTCAAGGTCCCAAGTGAAACACTTCCTGTTCTTGGCTATCAAAGAGCTACTTCCATAGAATTCTGACAATCTTTTGACCTGTTGTCCTTGCAAGACTTGTAAGAGGAAGTACTCATGACAGGACCTTCAGAAGAACATTTTTGCTGGAACTCTTGCATGGAAGTATTCTACACAAAAGCTCCCACTTCCCCCTGTGCACCTATTGGTTGAACTTGGAATTCTGCTGTAACACATTACCTGCATGTTTACGAAATCAGGCATATAAGGGGAAATTATGTAATTTTAAATTGAAAAGTCAAAAATACAATTTCCTTGTTCAGCACTAACAAGAATATGTTTTACCAGCTGTATTTATGATGCAGCATTCTGACCACTAATTATCTAGAAAAACAAAGAACTGATGTTTGCAAGAAAAAGGGCTAACTTTTGTTAAAACTTGATTATCTTTGGTTGACACACATTGCTTATGTGTTCTAGATCAAGGTGGCTGATGTGAATTCAATTAGTCCTGCATGAGTGGTTGACCGGTGGAGCAGGAGGTATGGCATGTCCCATAAACCCTGTACAATAGGAAGTTGTGATTTATTTATTTTTATTACCAGACCTCAGGTATGGAACGTCTATAATATCAAGCTTGACAGCATTGGGTATTTTACATTATGTTCTGTAATGAAAATGAACCTTTTGCTATCCCTGGGCCATATATATATATATATATATATATATATATATATATATATATATCCTCAATATCGAGTGGTTGTCCCAGGATCATAGCTGCAGCTGGATCCATGATCTGGCATCAAATTGCTCAGTAGGTCTGTGCCTTTCAGGTGTAAAATCAAAGTGGCTATACAGCCGCTCAATCACTTTTACAGTGCTGAGAATAGGGCCACCCATCCTCCAGCCGTCATCCACTGCTGTTCCTGAGCTCTTCCATCCCACTAGGGGCATGGCATCACTGTAAGCAGTCTTGTTATGGGAAGGAGGAACATCCATTCCTTCCTCTCCTCTGTGACAAATGAAGCCGGCAGCGATGAGGATTTTGTCAATTCAGGTTTCAGTTCTTTGTTTATCTGGTTGGAACCAGCCAGGGAGTCAAGCTATCAAACCAATCTATGTTTAATTGGCTACCTTAAAGAGCAGAGGAGGGATCAGGGAACTTATCGATCACTGATCTTTTAATAAAGAGTACCTGACACTAAGGGGTGGTGTTCATCCCTTGTGATGTCAATAAAGTTGAATAAAAAAAACTAAAGTGTAAAAAAAGGAAATAAAATAAATAAAATCTTTTTAAAGCACCCTCGTTTCACTGTGCAGTAATTGCACCATGAATGTGAGGTATAGCCATGGTCAGAGTGAAAGCAATAATGCTAGCACCAGAGCTCATGTTTAATTCTAAACTGGTAATCTTTAAAGGCTCTTTTGAAGCGTTGCTTATGGAGTTGTTTAGGTACTCTGTAGTTTGTCATCACTGCATTATCGTGCAAAACTTTCAATCTTGACATGTTTGGTGCAACATCATCTTTATATTTTACCAACAAAATGGGTAACGCATTTGTTTTATAGGCTTTTTTCACCTTATTTAGGCCTTTATTTTCAGCTGTTTATCCAGCCAGTAAGACTGCTACTTTCAACTTCCTTGAACAGAGCGTGTGTTCGTTCCAAACCGGGCTCGGGTCTGAATGTAATTGACCTAATATGGCCATGAGCATCCCTGCCTCTTTGTGTATGTCAGTTGCAGGGCAGGGAATCCCTGCCTGCAGCTGATTGGCTCAGGAATGACAGAGGACTTTCCAGGTTTGGACCCTAACCCATTTCAGAAGAAAAAAACTCATCACACTATATAGATGTATGTTATCAGTCTGGACATTATTTGAATATTTTTTTACACAAGTGAAATAGGGGACAGAATGAACTATACACTTTTATACAGTGTATTTATAAGAAATTTCTGCATAGTTTGCACTGTAGATATACACTATATTGCCAAAGGTATTGAGACACCCCTTCAAATCATTAGATTCAGGTGTTCCAATCACCTCTATGGCCACAGGTGTATAAAATCAAGCACCTAAGCATGCAAACTGCTTCTACAAACATTTGTGAAAGAATTGGCCACTCTCAAGAGCTCAGTGAATTCAAGCGTGGTACCGTGATAAGTTGCCACCTATGCTATAAGTTCATCCATGATATTTCCTTGCTACTAAATATTCCATGGCCAACTGTTAGTGATATTATTACAAAGTGGAAGCAACTGGGAACAACAGCAACTCAGCCACAAAAAATGAAAGAGCGGGTTCAGCGCATGCTGAAGAGCACATTGCGCAGAAGTTGCCAACTGTCTGCAGAGTCAATAGCTAAAGACCTCAACACTTCACTTGGCCTTCCGATTAGCACAACTACAGTGCATAGAGAGCTTTATGGAATGGGTTTCCATGGCCAAGCAGCTGCATTCAAGCCTTACATCACCAAGTGCAATGCAAAGCGTTAGATACAGTGGTGTAAAGCACGCCGCCACTGGACTCTAGAGCAGTGGAGACATGTTCTTGAGTGACGAATCACACTTCTCTGTCTGGCAATCTGATGGATGTGTCAGGGTTTGGCGGTTGCCAGGAGAACGGTACTTGCCTGACTTCATTGTGCCAAGTGTAAAGTCTGGTGTTGGGAGAATTATGGTATGGGGTTGTTTTTCAGAGGTTGGGCTTGGCCCCTTAGTTCCAGTGAAGGGAATTCTTAAGGTGTCAGCATACCAAGACAGTTTGGACAATTTCATGCTCCCAACTTTGTGGGAAACGTTTGGTGATGGCCCTTTCGTAGTCCAAAATGACTGCACAATAGTGCACAAAGCAAGGTCCTTAAAAACATGGATGAATGAGTTTGGGGTGGAGGAACTTGGCTGATAGAAAACCTTTAGGATGAATTAGAGTAGAGACTGTGAGCCAGGCCTTTTTGTCCAACATCAGTGCCTGACCTCACAAATGAGCTTCTGGAAGAATGGTCAAACATTTCCATAGACGCACTTGACCTTGTGGACAGCCTTACCATGAGAGTTGAAGCTTTTATAGCTTCAAAGGGTGGACCAACTCAATATTGAACCCTACGGACCAAGGCTGGGATGTGCGTGGATTAAAGTCCATGTGCGTGTAAGTGCAGGTGTCCCAATACTTTTGGCAATATAGTGTGTGTGTGTGTGTGTGTGTGTGTGTGTGTGTGTGTGTGTGTGTGTATATGTACTGTGTGTATATATATAGATATATATATATATATATAAAATTATTTTTTGTATATGTATTTTTGATTGATGATTTTTAAATATGTTTATGAATTGATAACGTTGGGCACATTTGATACAAGTGCGCAGTCACATTTTTAGGTTTGAAAAACTCATCCCTAATTGAGTCAAACCATTTACCATTGACAGCAGTGCTTACAGTGATCAGCTTTTATTTATTTGTGTGAAACCTTTATCCCAAAGGGAAAAATGTTGCTGTAGCTGTTTAAAAAGTGTAACCTGGAGATCAGCTTCAATTTGGTAGTCAACTCCATCTAAATCTGTTAGTTCCTCTAACACTACCCTCTCTCCAGGGTAGTGACAATGCTGCTATCCAAACGTTTCTCCGTTGCTCCCCCATTCAGATTTGAGACACCCTAAGACAGGAAGAGTGTCACTGGCTGAATCACCTAGTTAATATCAAGGAAAAAACACCTCAAAAAGAAAACTAATGCACACATTTAAGGATTGGTAAGCTCCGACATATTGAGTTTTTGTTTTGGGGTTTAATACCACCTACATTTTTTTTCGTCCCGGAAGATAGCCTCTGCTTATTCATTTTTCATTGTATACTTCGTTTGAACTGCCCAAGTTTGTGACAGGTTTACTTTAAAAATGAGTGCCTAAAGTAAATACTGGCAATTTTCCAGCCTGTTTGCACAGGGCTTCTGTTTATTTCCAAGGTTTTGGAAATAAAGGCTATGGTGCAACCACTACAACATCCCATATCTGCTGTGGACCCCATAATTTCAAAATGCCATTTTAGTTCCCAACCGCAGACTGGGAATTGCTGCATTTTATGTGTTCCCCCTGGGTGCCAATTGTGTTGCCTTCAATTCTCAACATGCTTTTTTGCTCAGCAGCTTGTAAATGATCTTTGTATACACACTGGGGTTTATTTACTAATGCTGGAGAGTGCAAAATCAGGCTTACTTCTTACCAGGTTTTATTGCCAAAGCTTAATTGAAGAAGCTGAAGTTAGAAGCTGGTTGGTTTCTGTGTAGAAGTGATCCTGATTTTGCACTCTCCAACTTTAGTAAATAAACGCCAATGTATGCCTCAATCAAATTGCCTTTGAAAGTGTTTGAGACTTGTGAGATCTAATTTTAAAAATGTCTCTGGGTCTATGTTCTATTTTTTTGTAGAAAAAAAAGCATTTCTTTTAAACAATTATTAAGGAGAATAGTATTTATTTGGACTTTTGTTCCCTTTTGGGCTCCATGTCTTTAGTTGATATCTATAGTCTTTGGTGAAGCCTACTATCCCTGTAATTCATAGCCAGCAGTATAGAATTCAATATTTTTATCTAAAACAAAGAAACATTTTTCTGTGGATTTGAATGACATAAAAGAGAGCTAAGATGTGTGGATTTCTTTAAATGTTCTGCTAAACTTCATTCTCCCCTCTTCCTACATGACACAAGCCAACTTCACACAGAGACCATACTTGTGAGCTAGTCGAATTGAATAAGTACATGTTTTCTGCCCCTAATTGGATGAGTTAATCATTGGAAAAAGGAAAGCAGTTCCCTGCAATAACTGCATGGATAAGCAGAATTATAGGAGGCGATTTACTAAAAGGCTAATAGACTGTTTACTTTGTAAGAGAATATTCCCCAGTGCTTAGCGAATGTCATGAAATTTTACTATGCAAAGAATACCTAATCATGTGCAAGGAAAAAAAAAACAGCATTTTTACTCATGATTGGATGATGGAAGACAGCAGAGCTTCACATCATTCACTAAGCTCAGGGATAATGCCCTTACAAAGTGCAACTTCCCTTGCAAGGTGAACAACCTATCTGTCTTTAGAAAATCAACCCTATAATATCCATAGGTAGACTTTTACAGTGCCATTTACTTAGTATCTGTTCATTCTAAACCCCCAAACAAAAATGTAATATAATGCAGGGTACCAGTCCTTAGATGTGGTGGTTTCATTAGGTTTATTTTTTCAAGCTTTTTTCCCCCCTTTATTTTCACTTAGTGATTCTACTAGTACCATACTTCCAGGCCTAAGATGAAAATGCTCATATTCTGTATAGATAGGACTATGGAACCCTGTCCTTCTCTTATTCTGTATAGCATAGAGGGTCATGGTTCTGTCAGCACAAACAGACAACACAGGAAGTTCAGGAACAGCTCACAAGATTTCTGGCAAGATCAATGGGTATTTTTTTTAACTTATCAAGCCAAAATAACAAACTTTCAGTGGTATATGTAACAGACCAAAATGGACCAAACAAGAGAAATTAATTGTTAAGTTATCGAGTTCACATACACGTTAAGAAAATCTGAAAATGATGAGAAGCTGAGACAAACCATTTAACAGACAGTGGTAGGGGTGCTTACAATTATCAGCTTTTATTTATTCCTGTTAGATTTATTTATTTGATTTATATATTATTTATTGATTGATTTATCTAAATATTTATTCAAAATGTGGATGTTAGTCCAAAAAAAAAGGTATCACGGACAGTACTCAATTTATTCATGTAAAACCTTTATCCAAAAAGGAAAAAACTGTTTGTGGTAACAGCTTGTGTAATTGCAGTGTGAGCTGGAGTTTGGCTTCAATTTGTTTACTTTATCGAAATTTACTAGTACATCTAATACTCCCCTCCCCCCAGACTGACAATACTGCTGTCCAAAGGTGTCCCCTATGCTCATCCCTCCAGAGTGAAGGCACTTTAACACAAGAGATATGTTACAGGCCAGATCTCCAAGTGAAAACAGAAGGGAAAAAGCCTAAAAAAGAAAACAAATGCAGCCACCACATCTAATAATTGGTAAGCTGCAATATACAGTATTACATTTTTGGTTTTTGGTTTAATGTCACTTATTTAACTTAGTAAATGAGGGCAAGTTGTGTTAAAATCATTATTTAAAATATATGTAAACCCAACATTTCATTTTCACAATATGTGCCTGAATTTGTATGAATATTGCTGGTATTCCTGCCAGTTGTTCTACTTTCCTATTAAAAATTGACTACACTGGGAAAGAGAGCACAGCATAGTCAGTTCTCTGGCTGTGTTGGGAAATCAGCCTGCTCTCCACCAATGATCAGACTGCTGCAGGGGCGGACTGACCATTTGAAAACTTGGGCACTGCCCGAGGGCCCGGGGTCAGTAGGGGGCCCCATGAGATGCCCCTAGTACCTTTTTCATAGGCTTTTTTGAGTTTGGGCAAGGACACAGGGGCCCCATGATCCCCTATTGCCCGGGGGCCCCATAAGTTGTCAGTCCGCCAGTGGACTGCTGCTGACATGCAACCCCCCCCCCTCTGCTCAGCTATTCACTGGGAAGATCAGTGTGCTGCTGTCTCTCTTCTTCTAGCTTTCTGAGCTCTATATGCCCCTAAGAACAGAGGGAATGTGATCACTTTATACAAAAGGGAAAAAGGGGTATTTATATATTTTTTTTTTCTATACAATGTTTTGTTTTTCATTTCTATTTTAACCGCTTCTGTGCCACCCTATAGCAGAAATACTGCTACAGGGTGGCACGGCTGTGCAAAATCGAGTATATATATACGCTATTTTGCAGTTCCAAGTAGGGGGTGCATGCATGCGCCCTACGCATGCTGCCATTCGCAGCCTCGGCTGTCAATCACCGGGTCCCAGCTGGTGATTCCACGCTGGCACCCAGCGATCGACAAGTATCACCGACGAGGGAGAGACCTGTATATAAACAACACAGATCTCTCCCCTGCCATCTCCTGCACACTGCTTTTTATGGCTCTGCATAGCAGAGCCATACAAAACAGTGTGCTTCCAGTGTAAAGCATGCACACAGTAAAACAGAACACAGTTAACTCTTTGATCTCCCCAGATGTTAACCCCTTCCTGCCCAGTGCCATTAGTACAGTGTAAGTACTTTTTATTAGCACTGATCACTGTATTGGTGTCACTGGGGATGTCAGTGACACCAAGCCAGTTTCCCCCAGTGTCAGAATGCCTGCCCCAGTCCTGCTATAAGTCGCTGATCACCGCCATTACTAGCTAACAAAAGAAAAAATTCCAGTATATATACCGCCATTTGTAAACAATATAACCTTCACGTAAACCAATTAATTTACACGTATTGGGATTTTTTTTAGCAAAGACGTAGCAGAATACATTTTTGCTTAAATTTATGATGAAATTTGATTTTGTTATTTTTTTTACTGGACATGTTTAATAACAAAAAGTCAAAAATATTGTTTTTTTTTTTTCAAAATTGGTCTTTTTTTGTTTATAGCTCAAAAAATAAAAAACACAGAGGCGATCAAATACCACTGAAAGAAAGTTCTATTTGTTGGCAAAAAAGGATGTAAATTTCATTTGGGTGCAGTGTTGCATGACCACGCAATTTTCAGTTAAACAATGACCAGGTCAGGAAGGGAGGTAAAGCCTCTGGAGGGCAAGTGGTTAAACAGAAGGGGTTGTTTACAAGATGAGGGTTTACATATACTTTAAATCATGTTCAAACAAAAACTCTGTGTTTTTACTATGAATGAATACAACTTCGCCGTATTTACTAAGCTGAGTGAACATACACTCTCAATATGTAAACGTTTTGCAGTTTTCACTTTCTGCTGAAAGCATTGGAGGTGAATTATGTTTGGGTTTGAACCATAAAAGCTACATAAATTTTCCACGTGAATTACGTCAAAACCTGCATCTATATCGCAAAGGTAATGACAGTTCCTATAATATTATTGATCTGTAACTGTAACTTTATATACAGTAGAATAGAATGAATGAGCCAAAAGTTAAAGTAGGTAATTTAAAGGCAATTTAAAAAAAATAACAAACATGTTTTACTTACCTGCTCTGTGCAGTGGTTTTGCATAGAGCAGCCCTGTTCCTCCTCTTCTCGGGTCCCCCGACGGGGCTCCTGGCCCCTCCCTCTTGCCTAGTGCCCCCAGAGCAAGCAGCTTGCTATGGGAGCACCCAAGCAGGCTTGCTCCTTAGCCGCTGCTCTGCATGTCCCGCTCCCTCTGTTTCTCCTTATTGGCTCACTGGTTGTGATTGACAGCAGTGGGAGCCAATGGCTCCTGCTGCTGTCTCAGCCATTGAGGAGGGAGAGTCCCTGGAGAGCCGAGGCTTGCATGCACATCGCTGGATCGTGATGAGGCTCAGATAATTAGGGGGCTGGGGGGGAGCTGCACACAGAAATTTGTTTTTGTTCTGGCATAGAATGCATGAAGGTAACAAAACCTTGAGCCTTGCAACCACTTTAAGCTTAGTTATGTTTGCTGAGTCAAATGAAAGTATTTCAAAAAATGATGTTTTGTGTTAAATAGGAAAACAGACGTGAATGTAAGAACTATCATTTTGATACTGATACAGGAGCTGTCCACTGCCAGCACATCTTTCAGTGTAATCATTGTAATACTGAGTGCTAGGCTATCATCCTCTCAAACACCTTGCTGAGCTAATACATCCTTCATACTGATTTTGTCCCAAGGTGTCCTTTAGTTTTTTTTTCTTATTTCACAATGTCATATTTTACTGAAGAATGCTTGCAGTGGGCTCTGTTTCTGTTTTATAACTTCAGACGAACATAATCATAAATAGGAAACATTTAGTATAAAGTAATGAAACATTCGTCAATGCAAACCTAACCTACGTTGTATATTGATTTCATTGAATCTGGTAATACATTAATATTTCCCTTGATCTAGATTCTCCTGGATCCTGGACAGGGCTGAAACAATAAGTCTCCACTCATCATCTGTAGAATCAGTTTTAATTCCTTTTTTAATGTACAAACCATTTACAAGCTCAACATAAATCAAACGAATAATAAAATCTCAGTAATCCTTTTGAATATAGTTCAAGCCTTCCCATCAAAGCCTCATTATTCTCTGTGTTTTAGCCAAAGTTGCAGAGCTGATACTGAAATGGAAGGGTCAAAATAAATGACAAGTTACCTGACAAAAAGAAATGTTTGCCAAAGTTATTTAAATATATTGATTGTAAAACAAGACTTGGTTTGAGTATGCAGGTCTTTGTAAAAACAACTTCATACCTATTAAATATCTTAACTTTATACCTGTACTGTCTTTATAATTTAGCACTGATTCACCAGAACTGCCTAGTCATTCTAACCAAGAAGACCTGAAATTGACGTGGTTGTAAAAGCTCAAGGTTTCAAATCTGTGTGCAGCAGCCCCCCCCCCCCGCCCCCCCTAATGCTTACTTGAGTCCCATCGTGAACCAGCGATGTGCATGCGAGCCTTGGCTCTCCAGGAACTCTTTCTCCTCATTAGCTGAGATAGCAGCAGGAGCCATTGGCTCCCACTGCTGTCAATCAGAGCTAGTGAATCTTTGAGGAGAGAGAGGGGGTGGGGCAGGGCCACAGCTCTGTATGTAAATGGCCATGCAGAGCAGCAGCTGGGTAGCGAACCTGCTTGGGTGCCCCAATAGCAAACTGCTTTCTTTGGGGGCACTAGCCAGGAGGGAGGGTCAAGGAGTGCCGGCAGGGGATCCGGGAAGAGGAGGATCGGGGCTGCTCTATGGAAAACCACAGCGCAGAGCAAGTAAGTATGACATGTTTGTTGTTGTTTTTTTGTTTGTTTTTTTCATTGCCTTTAATATCACTTTAATTACCTGCAAGGTACTATACCTAGTCATTTACCCCAAGGACATGCATTCTATTTTAGGTCCCTATCCTAACATTGAAAGCATGAGGTATATAAGGTGAAGCATGGTAAGATTGTATGAAATTAACCAGTATATAATATAATCTTCATGCATCAATTATGTTGAACTGTCCAATAGCAAACTGGTTTCACTACTATCAGTTACAAGGACATTAGTAACTAAGTTTCTAAAGCCTAGGATAAAAGTGAAGAGTCATTTAAAAAAAAACATAAATCAGATGCTTGTTTTGGTTTTCTAATAAAAGAAGTGAACAGAGCCCACCTCTGTTTGAGAATGACAGTAATTATTGGCTCTAGAGCACAACATGCACATATTTCACCATAGTGATAATTGTTCTCTCTGGTGATTGCTCTATTACTACTCATTTAGTTGACTGCTTAACACACACTACTTACTTCTTGAAGTATTTAGTGTCAGGAGAAGGGTCAATTAGTGATGCTGATACCTACATTGTACATGGAAATGAATTATCTTTGTTGAATTTTGAAACATTTGGGCAGCAATGACTTTTACATATGAAAAGCCTAAAGGATTTTAGATTCAGTGGTGTTTAAAAAAAACATAAGGTGATATTTATTAAAGGGTAACTACACCTTTAACCACTTGCCGTCCAGCATATATATATATATATATATATATATATATATATATATATATGTCCTGGAGAGCATGTGGTTATAGCAAAATCATAGCTGCAGCTATAGCCATGATCCTGGTAAAATATTTTAGAGCCATCTATCAGCTTTTATGTAAAGGTGCTCTGGGCTGCTGTATAGCCACCCACAGGGGCGGACTAACCATTTGGAAACTCTGGCACTGCCCGAGGGCCCGGGGTCAGTAGGGGGCCCCATGAGATTCCCCTGGTATTTTTTCATAGGCTTTTTTGAGTTTGGGCAAGGACACAGGGGCCCCATGATCCCCTATTGCCCGGGGGCCCCATGAGTTGTCAGTCCGCCCTTGGCCACCCGATTACTTTTACAGTGATGTGGAGCCTTTCCCTCCAATATAATATTGTTTTTGTGTACATCAAAATGTAAAATTTATTTTTTCCTAAAAATATTGCGTTTGATAAACATCTGTGCAGATATCCAGCCACTTAAAAATTGCAACAGACACCATTGCTGTTTTCAGGTAAAACAATGTGCAGTTATTGTTTTTTTCTACAGGAGCCTGCAGAGTATTGCATCCATGATCAGTAGATCGGGGATGCAATGTCAGGCTCCTACACAGTCTCCCTCCAGCTTTCTGCCCATATGGGCTTTCATTTTAAAAGCTGGAGGAAGAGTAAATTGACTAAGAGCGTGCTGATCAGCACACTCGCAGTCAATTGAAACTACAAGTTTGTCTGCTATGTTGGCAGGCAGGATTTGTAGATTATTAATTCACAGATCCCTCTGAATGAATGACGCAGTTGTGCGGGCGGGCAGCTCCCTGATTTTAAAATGTGACAGCAGCTGCTGGGGAGAGGAACCCATGCCCGCTATCACAGGGAAGGGGAGGTGGGGGTAAGCAGGCATTCACTTAGTAGTTAATGCTGTATATAGTGAATGTCTTCTTCATTGCTACAAAAAACTCTTCTTTTGTAGATTAAGAAATATACAAAGATATCAAAATGAAAGAAAATGGTTTTAATATACTAAACATAAACACTGTAGCAAGGGCATTCCATATGGGATTAAAATTTCTAGGAATAAAATGAAAATAGTATATTCGAACAGGAAAGTTTAGATACATTAAGACATGAAAGGAAATCATTTAAAACCCAAAAGAAAAAAAATAGCAAATACTGAAAATATAAAACAGATTACTATTGATAATATTATAAACAACCCTAAATGTTACAATTTTTAAATTCCAAAAAGGTAATCTTGATGATATAGTTTATTTTATAGCTAATTTAGGAATTATAAAGAACAAATCAGAAGCTGAGATCATAAGTACATATTTTTCATTTGCACAAACCCCGGATAATTTTATGGAAAGTAAGAACCAAGGCCTCCCCCAATAAGTCCTAATAAGAATTAAAGTGAACTCCATGGTCCAGAAGTCGTTTATTCCTTTGTGCTATATAGGCCAGCATATCTTGTTTTCTTAGACTCATTTTCTTGGGACAATTCTACAGGACTTGTGTATATGTCCCATTATTTTATTTCAAAATGTTTTTATTGAAGATTTTCAATAACAGGGTAATGTTATAATAATAACGTTCAGTTCAGTAAAAATTGTAGTCATACAATACATTATTGGAGCATGTGTACCCCACCATTTGGCTGGGGACAAGGAATAAGGTAATAGTAACATAGGTAGATATGGATATATACTGAACTTTGACAAGGTGTAGAAAATGGTAGAGGGGTGTAAACATGGGGAGAACAGGAAGAGGGTAGGGAGGGGAGAGGAGGAGGAAGTTATAATGGGATGAGGGGAGGAGTACCAGTCTAAAATGGATAGGTAATTCAATTGTTTGTACACAATCAGGCTTGTACTGAGCAATTGGGATGTTTTAACCAGTTAGTCCATTGGGAATTAAATTTGTATTGGGTGGAGTTGTTGAGGGCCGATCTTTTTTCCATTTCGCATTGGAAATTAAGATCTGTAATTAGTGATTTGAGAGAAGGAGCAGTAGTGGTGTTCCATAATCTGGTTATAGTGATTTTTGCTGCGAAAAGTATGTGGACAATTATGGTGCAAGAGGTATAGGGGAATTTTTCAATCCCAATATGTAAAAGCGCAAGTAGAGGGTTTGGGTTGATCGCTGTTTGGGTTATTTCAGAGAGTAGTTGGAAGACACGTTTCCAAAAGGATTTAATTGATTTGCATGACCATAATATATGAAGTGTTGAACCTATGAGTGTTTTGGGTAATATATGGCAAGTTTGACTGGGGTTAGATACCATTGGTGGAGGATTTTTAAGTATGCTTCCCAGTGTGAACTGCAGCGGGATGATTTGTAAGTGGTATTAAATGCTGTGCTCCATGCGTGTGATGTAATTGTTTCTGAGAGGGTTTTTTCCCAGTTGGATAAGGAGGTAGATTTCAAAGCAAATTGTATGTTCGTTATGTATTTGTAGAAAGTGGAGATACCTTTACCTGGGTATTTTGGCTTTGTAAAGAAAAGGTAGGCAGTATTAGGGATTTTTGTGGTGTGAGGTATACTCTTTGTTTGCATACAGTGGGCAATCCTTAAGTAGGTGAAGTATTCCGTGGATGAATGTGGATTGGAGAATTTGAAATGGCTGCAGGGCGTGGTCTTTATAGAGGTCTGTTATTTTGTGTATGTTTCATTTTTCCCATTGGGTTAGGTCCAGTGAGGGTGTGATGGAGTGTAATATTTCAATTGGGGTGAAAATTAGTTTGGGGTCTGTGTATTCTATGGTCAGGAGATCGCGCCAGGCTTGAAGGGTGGCTTGGATACATGGGTGTTTTAATTGGTAATTGGTTTGTAGCATTGTAGGAATTAGGAGTAAATTTTGGGGTTTAAGTGGATGGAAGGGTAAGGTTTCCATTTTAGACCAAATCTTTTCTCTAGTTGGGTTCCACCAAAAATATATTTGGTCCGGAAGAATAGCGTTATAGTAGGATTTTAAATGTGGAAGGCCCGGGCCTCCTTTAGAAAAGGGGGTATTAAGAGATTGGTAGTGCATCTAGGTTTTTTAGAGTTCCACAAACATCTGGAGAGAATCGATTGCTATTTGGAAAGGAAGGTGTTAGGAACTGGTATGGGGAGTGCGCAATAAATGTACAGGATTTTTGGTAGGATGTACATTTTCAAGGTCGCAACTCGGCCTAATTTGGAGAGTTCTGAGGTGCGTAGGGTAGCAATTTCTTGGGGTATAGTTTCAAGTAATGTTTTGTGGTTTGATGAGAATAGTTGGTCCGTTGTTGAAGTGAGTTTGATTCCTAAATAGGGAATGCTATTTTTTTCCCAAGAGAAGGGGAATTGTTTAGCAAGTAATATTTGGGAATGGTGTGGTGTGTGGAGGGTTAAAATTAAAGATTTGGGTTCATTGAGCTTATAATAGGAAACCATTGAGTATTGTTGAAGGTGCGTTCGTATTGTTTTGAGGGATTTGGTTGGGTTGGTATTCATCAATATAATGTCTGCAAATAGGCTAGTTTTATGTTCGGTGTTAAGGTATTTGATGCCAGTAAATGCTGGGTTATCTCTGAGATTAGAGGCTAGGGGTTCGATGAGCAATGCAAATATGATGGGGGATAGTGGGCATCCTTGTCTAGTACCATTGGTGATATCAAAGGGTTCTGATAATGTTACGTCTGTTAATACTCTGGCTGAAGGGAGGGAATATAGTGCTAGGATGGCTGTTAGCATCCATCCTGTAATTCCAAATTTCTGTAATGTCAATCGCATAAATAGCCAGTGTATTCGATCAAATGTATTCGATCAAATTTTCTGCATCTAAGGATAGGAGTATTGAGGGCTGTTTGGTATGTACTAAATGGTGGAGAAGAGATATAAGTCTTCTGGTGGCATCGGGTGCTTAGCGGCCTGATATGAATCCTACTTGGTCTGGGTGTATTAAGTTAGGAAGATAAGGGAGTAATCTGCGAGCTATAATTTTTTGCATAAAGTTTTATGTCTGTGTTAAGTAGGGAGATTGGTCTATAATTTTGGACGAGTTGCGGGTCTTTACCAGGTTTTGGGATTGTTGTTATTATTGATTGTAGCATGTCTTTGGGGAATATGCCAGTGGTGGCAGCATGGTTAAAGAGTTTGGATAGGTATGGTGCTAGATTTGGGGCAAAATATTTGTAAAATTCATTCGTATAACCATCGTTTCCTGGAGATGTGTTAAGAGGGAGTGTTTTGGTGATATTTTCTATTTCTGTGATAGATATCGGAGTAGATATAGCATCAAGTTGGGATGGGGAGAGTTGGGGGAGTTTGATTGTGTGAAGAAATTGTTGTATGGATGTAAGTGTTGGTTGGATGGTGTCAGGATCGTTTTTAAGATTATATAGTTGTTGGTAATAGGTTGCAAAGACGTTAGCTATTTCTCGTGGATTTGTGGTTAAAGTATGTGTGGTTGGGTGATGAACTGAAGATATTTTGACTTTTAGGCGTCGCTGTTTAATCATTTTGGCGTTGAAGAATGTTGATTGTGGTCCAGAGTGATGGAAATTGGAGCGTGGTCCGAACATGGTATGATGCCGATCTTGGAGGAGGTGATATGTTGTAAGGTCCACTTGTCTGTGATAAAAAAGTCAATGGAATAGGAGAGGTGGGCCGGAGAATAATAGGTGTAGTCTTTTTCTGTACTGTGTTGGCATCGCCATATGTCGTAGAGGTCGTTGTTGTGTAGAAAACGGTTAAAAGTATGTTTAAAGGAGCGGTTACTGGAAGAAGAGTCCAGGAGTGGGTTGTTTATGATGTTGAGGTCTCCTCCTAGTAGTAGTCTGCCTTGTCTCTGGGTAGTAATGATTGTGATTAGTTTGTTGTAGAATTAGAGTTGGTTGGTATTTGGCCCATAGATATTGACCAGGGTATATAGGATTTAGTTGATCTTGCATATTAAGATATGTTAGCGGCCTTGTGGATCTGCTAATTCTGAGATATATTGGAATTGGAGGGAGTCTCTTATGGCGGTGGTGACACCGTTCTTTTTCTTGGAGTTGGTTGCCATAAATATTGATGAGAAGTGGTGTAGGTTAAATTTGGGAATTTTGGAGGAGGTAAAGTGGGATTCTTGGAGGAAAAGAACATCAGTATGCAGAGAGCGAGCTTCTTTTTGCAGTAGAGATCTCTTGTAAGGAGAGTTGAGGCCTCGAACATTCAAAGATGATATGCTAATCATATTGTTGGGTATATACGGGTTGCATGGAGTAGGAGGGATAATTCGTAAGTTGTGTGAAAAGTTGAATATTTTTGTATGTCGTGTATGTAAGGCTTCCATAGAGAAGAAGTAATGATCTTGATATGTTCACTGGTCTGAAGAGGTTATTTCCGCGTGTAGTAGGGGTGTTTGATGGAAAGGAGGTTGATGTGAGCGACTGGTGGAATGAGGTGGGTAGGGGGTTAAAAAAAAACTTGTGAGAAATACAAGTAACATATGTAACAAATGTTGCTACTGTGTAACGGGGGATCAGAAACATACATGACTCAAGAAATGAGTCATGTTGACGAAAAACTTGAAGTTTAGAAATGATTGGTTAGGGGCTGTCTGTCAGCCTTTAGTGGTTTTGAAATGATACCCAGTGTGTCGGGTAGTAAATGGTGTTAGGGATTTTTGGTTCAGGACTATTCTGCTTCCATTTGTTGTGGTTGGGTTGAAGTGGATTGGTGGGAGTCCACGGATAGGATGTTCCATGTCTTCAGGAGTTCTATGCCTGCTTCTAGGTTTTTGACCGTGTAGAGCCTTCCTTGATGCTTAACAATGAGCTTCGTGGGGAAACCTCATTGGTAGCCGATACCATGGTTCCGCAGTGCTTTGGTTATGGTAATAAGTTTCTTGCGGTTGAGAAGTGTAGCTTTGGATAGATCCGCAAACAATTTTATATTCGCCTGAGAAGCTGGAAGTGAGGTAGGGTTTCTAGCAGCCGTCATGATTTTTTCCTTCACGTGGTAGAAGTGCACATGCGCTAGGATATCTCTGGGTATTGCGGTCGGTAGGAACGCTGGTTTTGGTATCCTGTGTGCACGGTCTATGGTAAGTTCCACGTCCGTTAGAGAAGGAATGAGGTGTTTCATGTATTGCTGGATGTAAGGTACTATGTCACCTGTAGTGATAGTTTCCGGTATTCCGCGGAATTTAATATTGTTGTGCCTGGAGCGGTCTATTAGGTCTGCCAATTTTAGGTTAATTTGTTCTATGTCAGCTTCGTGGTCTGTGTGGGCATCTATGAGGCCATTGTGTGCCATGAACATTTCCCCCATTCTGTTCTCAACATGGTGAATGCGTCGGTCCTGATTTTGTACCGCGGATGAGATTTGCGATATAGTTGCTGTCAGGTCATCAAGTAGTGTTTGTCGTAGGGATAGTAGCATACTTTTCATTGAAATTTCAGTGATAGGATGGTCAGAAACAGGAAAGTTTTCAATTAAAGATGGAGTAGAAATGGCAGTATTTGTAGGAGGAGAAGAAGATTGCAGGTCAGAATCAGATTGTATGTCTACTCTGGGTCTGGACTTAGCAGGACTACTTATAAAAGGAGACAGGGGTGGAGAGGATGCACCCGGGTCTCCTGGGTATAGTGGTGCCTTGAGCCTGGGGTCTGTGTGCTGCGCTGTGTCTCCCTCTGCTTGTGTGAGGAGACTGTCAGCAGAGGAGCCGGCGCCATCTTGGATGCTGGGGCTGAGAGCAGGGAAGAAGCTCGTCAGCTTCCCTGGTGATCTGCGGCGTCTGTGCATGGTCCGGAGGATAGTAAGAGCCTCTGTATCCCCTTATGTCTCTGGGGAGAGGCTGCGGTATGTCTGGGTCCGGTGTGTGCCGCAGTTAGGCTGACGGTGGGACGGAGCTCTCACTCACGAGCTGTCATCTCGGAGCCGGCCGCGCATGCGACCCCTGTCCCATTATTTTAGAATGGGTAAAAAAGACCACTCAAACTAATGATTTTCTAAGGGAAATTTACAAAAGTTTATAGTAGAAAATAAGCTTAAAACTGGCAATCAGTGTGGGTTTATGATAGTTAGGATTTTTCTAATTACTTGATCATTTTTGTTAAGGAAGCAAATTCAAAATTGTCACTATAAATTCTTGATTTGATGTTTTTGACTTAAAAAAAAAATGACACTCTTCCCCTTGGTAATACAGAAGTGGTGAATGGAAAGATTAGATAATGTTTCTGTATGTAAAGGTCAGGTTAAAGGAGAAAGGACAAAAACCAGTTGTTAATGGAACATACCAGAACATAGCAAGAGCTACCATAAGGATTTAGCAGGCCCAGTTTTGTACAATCTATTCATTAGTAATATTCTGGATAAAATAGAAAGTCATATTGACACTTTTGCTGGCAGCATTCCACATTTTCTTTACAACATAGTGCAGCAGTTCTGAGATGTTTTCTGTTGTTCCTACCTTTGAAAGCAATTGAGTGGACCCCATCCTATATGCAATATAATGACACCATCCAGTATCTCTCCTCACACCTGTCCATAAATACAAAAAAATCCAGCAAACTCTATAGCCATCACACCCAATTATAAAAGGGTACTGTAGTGAAATGTTGGATGGTGCCATGGCTGCCTAAGGAAGAGGTCCTAAGTAATCTTGAAATGTTGCTTTTTGGAGGACAATAAAAGTGTTGTTTTCTTATATAAGTGTGCAGTGCTGGTGATGTATTTTGGATTTGGACTCCTCACACATCTGCTACCTTCCTCACCCCTGTGACACTATTTGATATCTCCCCATGCCCATCTGACCTCATCTGATACCCATTCTCCACTCTCTCTAGGACAATATCCAATACTCCAATCTCTTATTTGACAGAACAGCTGACTCTCCCAAAGCATTGCTTTCAGAGTCCTATCTGTGGACATTTGTTCACAAACTAGTCAAGGTTAGAGCAGCAATAGTGTAGCTTCCAGCCTTAAAGGGAAATGGGAGGTATTATGCGACTGGGAGCCTTCTGGTGGTGGTAGGTGTGAGTACAAGTACCCACAATGGCATTGCTTTATGAGCCCGACACTGATATAGTATAACTATACAGAATAATCTCATCAAATGGAAATATAGATAGTAAAAGGGCAGATTAAATTTAACAAATAAGTTTATGTACCTGAGTTTGTGTAGCAGCATGGCTGGAGAACTGGAGAAGATCTTGATAATATTGGTAATAGCAGGCTGTGCAGAAGCACTCAGTGCCTAGCAGAGGCTGCAAAAGCAAAACAGCTCATGGGATGTATAAAAATGGAGGTAAAACACATGATATAGCTATCTTGTAAGGCCGCTTCTTGAATATGGTGTACAGTTTTGGGCAACACATTGAAAGGGGGACATTTGAGTTTTTAAGAGAATTCAGAGGTAATTAATTTATTGAGTAACATGCATCATTTGAACAGTGACCTTGAGAGAGAACCAAAGCAAATTAAGGGTGCAATAGTTAATATTTGTAAATGGGAAATTTCATCTGTATTGTAAAAAATACACATTTTAGACAAAATCCAGACTTTAATTCAGTGAAAAAAAAGCCAGTCTGGAAAATTTGTGTCTTTTAATTTTTTTTTAAAATGCGATGTCACCTTGGTAATAGCAGGCTGTGCAGCAGCACTCAGTTCCTAGCTGAAGCTGCAAAAGCAAAACAGCTCATGGGATGTGTGAAAATGGAGGTAAAAACACATGATATAGCTATCTTTCAAGGCCACTGCTTGAATATGGTGCACAGTTTTGGGCACTGCATTGAAAGAGGGAAATTTTGAGTTTTTAAGAGAATTCAGATGTAAGTAATTTATTGAGTAACATGCATCATGTGAACAGTGACCTTGAGAGAGAACCAAAGCAAATTAAGGGTGCAATAGTTAATATCTGTATGGGAAATTTCATCTGTATTGTAAAAAATACACATTTTAGACAAAATCCAGACTTTAATTCAGTAAAAAAAAAGCCAGTCTAGAAAATATGTGTCCACTAATTTTCTTTAAAAATATGATGTCACCTTGCTCATTTAAGGTCAAATGACAGTGTCTGTGTTATGCCAACCATCAACAAACATATAATTACCCCTCCAACGATCTCCCCTTGCTATTTCCTCTCCAGCTACCAAAATACTATGGGGTTGATTTACTAAAGACAAATAGTCTGTGCACTTCAAGTGCGGTTCCTTTAGATCTGAGGGGAAGCTCTGAAATGAAGGGAAGCTCTGCTGATTTCCATCATCCAAACATGTGCATGCAAAAATGCTGTTTTTTATTTTCCTTGTATGCATTTGGGTATTTTTTGCAAATTGAAGCTTTACCTCATTTGCTAAACTCTGGAGCAAATGCACTTGCATTGCACAGTATATTTGCCATTAGTAAATCAACCCCATTGTGCCAACTGGTGTTGGAATGCGGAGGGAGCGGGGACATCATCCCCTTTGTCATGTGATAGAGCTTGGGCATAGTGATTGGCTGCTTGGCCTGAACAATTAATGGGGGGAGTTCACTTCCTCCACTTCACCCCTTACCAGACAACACCAGGTATTTTGCAACAATGGCCACAGAAGAAGAAGTGGCTAGAGAGAATTGAATAGATAAGAAGAAAATGGTCGGGGGAGGTCATGATGAAAGTGTCTTATTAAGTATTTGTGACATCCTTTCTCTCTGACTTTTTTTTCCCTTACATGTTTTCAACAATGTGCGGTTGTTAAAACCTTTTTTCAAATCTCTATTCTTCCATGTGATTAAAGATAATGCCAAATTATCATCTGCTGGTAGGCATTACTTACTGTCAAGGACAGATAAACAAGCAGAAGTTACAGTAGCTTGAGATAAGGGACACATGCTGAAGGATATGTGCAAGTTATGAGCATATTGCGATCACATTTTCAGGATCTGTATCCCTGAGTCAAACTGCTTATTGTTTCTGATGTCTAGGAAAAGGTATGAAATAAGGGTATGATCACAAGAATATCTTTATATGTCTTGTGCAGAATAATTTTAGCTTTGATCATTTTAATTTTTTGATGTAAAGAATGTTGATAATTGCCATTTGCTTGTTCTCAAAAGTATGAAAGGATATGAAATTATAGAGACATTGAATGTATGTATAACAGAGCCATACATTAGCCAATATGTAACAAATGCATAGTGTTCTTTTCTGTGCAATTTGATTCGTAATGGCTTCTAATACCAGCATGCTCTATAAAAAGAGCAGAGGTCTAATTTTGTCTACTTTGATTGCACACAGCGACCACTGATTCTATGAAAATGCAATGCAATTAATAGTTTCATCTTCATCTAACAAAGATTCCTTAGTTCTATTTCCTATTTTATTATACATCATACTGGTGTGTAGAGTTTATTGGTTACTATCATAACCACATAACAGAATATGGGTTGACAACTGTTTTCTGCATATCTAAGGGCTAGCTCAGTAGGGAATTTTATCTACAAGCTCTATGTTACCTAGCAACTCTCTCTGAATTGGAGGGTTTCTACATCACCATTACATCTGTCAAGGATTCTTAAAAAACAACTACGTTGTTCTGTGAATGAAGAAGGAAAATTAGTCATTGCCCGATGCAAACTAAAAGTTATCTGATTCCAATACATGTTTTAAATTATTTAAGCTCAACTAGTTTACATATGTAATTTTGGATCGAAATGGAGTTGATCAGCAAACAATTAGCTTTTCAGAGAGACAGGTGCAGTATTTAATAGTTTTTTTATGTTTGTATTTTTAAGAGCAATTCCAGGAAATAGATGAAGACAATCAATAATTCTATTGACTCCGAAGTCTAATGCTTCCTAGTAAATAGTCCCTTCATTCACCTTTGAGTTCTGTATATTCCACTCATGGGTGTCAATACTAATGGGCACCAGAGGCATGTGCCCAGTATATTTGCCAGGTGTCAGAGGTCACCACACCATGTTTGTCCACCACTGCAGTAGCTGACATTCCTCTTTGACATGCTGCCTGTGAGGGCAAGCTTCCCTTGGCTCCTCCTCAGCTTGACATGACACAATTCAAGGGGAAACCTCAAAGGAATCCCATTGTTCGACACACTGCATCTGAGGTCTGGCGAATTCAGGAAGGGTAGGAATTGTGCTGAGAGACATAATTATTACAAATAATTATTATTTGTACAAGGAGGAACAATGATTTGTGCTGGGTGGAGAGATTTTTGGAGGCAGGACAAATATTTATTTTGCATGATCAGAGAATTTTGGGGGGAAATAAAGATTTGTGCAGGGAGGGAGGATTTGGGGGGGGGGGGGGGGAATTTGTGTTAAGAAGAGGGGCTGAATTTTAGCAGTTTTGTCTGGAAAAAATATTGGCTTGTAGTGGGAATTTATGCTTGGGAGGGTAGGCATGGACATTCCTGCTGGATTTTCTGGCAGGAGGCAGAGGGGGGATTTTTATAAACACACTCCTCACCTCTCCACCCTGTGTTCCATACTCCTACCCTCTGTACTATGCACACTCAATCCTGTCCCCATCACTCACTATGCTCACTAAAAACCCCTGACACTGTTTGCTGTGTGTCATACACTCCAGACCCCTGCACTGAGTACATTATTTACTCCTGCCCCCTGAACCTGAGCACTCTGCGCATTACATACCACTAACCCTTGTGTAATTGTTGTGCATACCTGGCACCCAAATAGCTGTGTGTAGCAGCCATTTAGTTTCCGTCACAAGTCTCCCATGCCATTTTGTCATAAGAAGGCTTAGACACAGTGACCTTTCCCTCCTCCTTCCTTCAGTTTATACAATACACAACTGTTAACTGATGCCAGACACCCCTTATCCGTCTGTTAATAGGACTAGCAGAATCAAACCCCCAGTACACATCTCAGGGCCCATAAAAGTGTCTGACTTAGTCGCTTCAGTGACTAGAAGAATTAACAGACATTGGATCATAAATACTTTAGTTGGAAGTCTGTAGAAAACACATATTTATCTCTCAGTAGAAGCCATCATCATCCCACTGTATTTCATAACTTCTGATATTATGACTATATAGCCAGAATATTGTCATATTCACCTTCATCAGTTATTGGCTAGCATTTTGAACCCAAACACCCCTATGCTAGGAGTTACCGGAGTGGATTAGGCTTCCACATCCCTCCTATGAGAAATAGATATCTGAGACCTGTCATATCTATATCCATTTCGAAGCTAATTTCATGCTCAACAGCAACCACCCCTCAGATGCTTACTTGGTCAGATGGCCTGTGTCAACACTCCTTTGATACCATAGCAAAGGGGAATAACAGGACACTCTGACAGCAATCATTTTAACCTCAAACCAATTTACACCTAACAGGACTTGTGAGAGCCACTGTACCATTTTTGTATGTGCACCAGACTTTGCTGAAACCAGGATTTGCAAGTATTCTTCATTTTCAACTCCGTTTTATTTCTCTGTTGCTTTATTGTTTCTTTGTTTCCTTGTAACACCCTTTATGTGTAAATAATTTTATTTGCACCATTTTGACCTTTTTATTATTAAACCCTATTTTTAAAAGTGTTGAAATTGTCTCTAAGGCTTTTAATGCAAACTAAAAGAATCCCTGTTTCTTGAGGAGTGCTATGTAGTATAAATCTCTGATCATACCTTTCTGTGGTGACAGTGCATGTTACAGACGTTTATTCTAAAATCATAGTTGTTGTTAAGATTGTGAGTTTCCTCCCTCTTGGTAAAAAGGTGGTGGTGGCAGTTTAAAGGGTAAATTGCTTAATTAACTAAACTCAGTAACAATCGCTCTCAGTCTGTTGGCACCTAGATTGTGGTCCTGGCAAGCTGGATGATCTTTGTCAGTGTGGGGCTGAGAGTGTCATTGTTGCTTAAGTGATAGCACGGTATAGGATTGACCAGTCTTGTCACAAGTCGGTGAAGAGGGCGATGGTCGGGTCACCTGAGTCCATCACACCTTGCACTCCTACCTTCTGCACTCCGTGCCTCATGAATTTCTTAGGCTTTCACTTTGTGCATTAGGTACCCTTGACCTCTATACCCTGTGTGTTATGTATCCTTGACCCCTACGCTCTTGCTTTACACACTATTGACCACTGCACTCCATGTTTTATGCATTCCTCATAAAACAATAGTGCAGCACTTTTTTGTTTCGTTCTCTTTTATACATTCCTGGCCCCTTCATTCTGTATGTTACACAATCCTGATCACTGTTTTCTGTATGCTATGTAACCCTGACCCTTGCACTCTGTGTGTTATGTATCACTATTCTTTGCACTCTGTGTATTGCGCACCACTGATCCATGCACTACATACTCCTGTCTCTTGCACTGTCTATGCATTAGCTACTTGTGGCTTGCACTGTGTTACATACTCCTGACCACTGCACTGTGTGTTATGTACCACTGACTCCTGCACTTTGTGCGTTACACATCCTTGACCCTTGCACCTTTTGCGTTAAATACTCCTGACCCCTGCTTTCTGTGTGTTATACAGTCTTGAACCCTGCACTATGTGTGTTACACATTTCTGACCCTGCATATACACTCCCGACCCTGCACATGGTACGTTACACACTCCTGACACCTGCAATCAGTGTATCACAGACCCTGCCCTATCAATACTATATTGTACTTTACATACTACTGACCAAAGTGTTCATTATCTAATCAGTTTCTGGTTGCTAAGCATTCCCTAATAATTTTAATAAAGTTCTTCTTTAAGCTGGGCTCAGAAAAAGCGTTAGTTTTTGTCTATTTTCAGTGTGCAGAAAGGCATGTATGGAAGTGTTTCATTTGTTAAAACTGATTGTGCTTAGCTACATACATGCCTATGAGACTCTCACTTGTGACGCAGCAAATTAAAGCATGTTTCATGAGCACAAGGACTGTGGCATATACTGTGTGTGCCATGCATAAAATGGTAGGCTCTAGTTTTAATTAGCCATGCTCTTAAGCCCATCCCACTGTTAACAAAATTTGGCAAAACCCACTGTTTGCTGCCAGGTGCTCCAGATCATTACAGTCCCATCAATACCTCTGCACTACTGCCATATTTCACATGGCTTCTTACATGTGGTGTAGATATATCGACTTTCTGAAGCCTGAAGTTATTGAGCAATAATAGAGATTTCTGAACTTGCCCTTGTCACGTTGTATGAGGAGAATCCAATACTGGTTCCAATATAGTTCTGTGAAGTCATTGTTTCTCTGACCAATTTTTGTCCTGTGTTGAAGGACAGTAATGTTGCCCCTAAAATGCTTTGGCTGTATTTATATGACTTTTTACCAACAAGTCAAATTTTCTTGGACTCCTTTATCGGGTTTAGGTTTGGTGCTCCTTTCTGTATTTCTAAGGCAGGGTTTTTTGAACCGGGATGCCACAAAGAGTCCCCAGGGATGCTGTGCACATTCCTTCTCTGGTCTGTCTCCTCCTCTACGCTTTTATTTGTACTCTTGCCGGCAAAAGTGAAATCTGTGTAAGCTGTCCGCCCGTGTCCTACCAACCAAGGATGTCATCGG
The DNA here is from genome assembly GCF_062004578.1 of Staurois parvus. NCBI lineage: Eukaryota > Metazoa > Chordata > Amphibia > Anura > Ranidae > Staurois > Staurois parvus. The sequence goes on from NW_028317943.1 coordinate 4,023,192, forward strand.
TGGCTAAGGGCAAATGTGACGGCTTGCAGCTTTCAGTTTTGCTGACGAAATTACAGATAGCATAGAGGAAGAGAGAGCCTGGAGGAGGAAGAAGTCATGCTCCAGCTTCTCTCTGTACACAGAACTTAACACTGTAACCCATTCATGGAAGGACTGTACCGGGCTTTGTGTCATTTTGCTGCAGCGGGGGTATGGGGGGGATTATGCTAGCAGGGGGGGTTTAGGAAGGGGGGTTTGTGGCTAGCAGGGGGGATTTGTGCTAGAAGGGGGGGGGGAGGGTGTCAGGAGGGGGGTTGTGTCAGGTAGGGAGATTTGTGCTATACAAGGTATTTTTTTGGGGTGGGGAGTTGTGCTAGCAGGGGAGATGGGATTCACAACCTACTGACCACTTAACTGTGTCTTACAAACTACATTTTAGAGATTTTCACACCAGATGCAATGTGGTAAAAGGTGTTTTCCCTCACCACAAAAATACATTGCCTTTTGCAGTTGCACATGAGTGCCATTAATTCGTAATAGCACCACCGCGCATCCACCAATTTGAATGCATGGTACCATGGTACCATATATTTTGGTGGGGCTCAATTTAAAAATCATGCCAGAACCTTTTTTGCATGTTTCACAAGCATAGAGCAGTGTAATAAAATACAGAACACACAAAAAAGTGCCTGGGCTCAGACACACCTACTTGTGTGAACGAGCCCTTAGACTGGTGTGCCCCGGGGTTGTGCAAAATTCTAATGGGTACCTTGACTACAAAAAGGTTGAAAAAACACTGTTCTAAGGTATTTATTATTACCTGTTTTCATATTTTGGAGATTTCCCTGAACTCAACGTCCTGCAAGAGAGCTCACCTTTAGGTGAGAAGTCTCCTCCCTCTGTACATCAGCTGGAGGCTATCAAGTGATCATTGAGCAGAGGATAAGGCACTATATTTTTTATTACATTCCATGGCCATTACACCTATGGAGAAAAATCTCTAAGGAAGCAAGGAGACCTCCTAGTGGGAAGAGGGATATTCCTGTCCATCTATCCGGCTTCCATAAGGAAGCAAGGAGATTCCCTGCTGGAAAGAGGGAACACTCCGTCCATCCCAGGGAAAGAGGGATCATCCCATCCATTTACCACTAAGCCCCATTAAAGGAACACAAGCCTTTTATGACCTCACTTAAAGGTCTGATCATATACATCAGGTGAGAGCACAACCGGTCAAGGTGTATAACATTTTTTATGATTGGTGAACTGCACAGTTATTATTTCGTATCACATCACTGGAAGAAGTATCAAGGTCATGGATTTAATAAGGACATGTTTGTAGCAGTAATATAATTGCAGAGATATCGTTATGCACTCTTTCGAAGCTGGACTGTTATTTATTTAATATTTATTTATTCATATTCTTGCAATTGGTAGTGAAGAGTGACACCACTTCTAATTTTATGTTATTCTCTATGACACAATGGTATAAGTATGTGTAGAGTGTAAGCGATCCACTAATTTTCACAAATTTTTATCATAATTTCATTTTCAATATTGTATTGATTTTACTACACAGTATTGGTAATATTTAAATATTTATTAACACTTAGCATACAACATAGTAGCTCACAAGACCCCACACTTTAGGACTTCTCACCTTACTTTTTGTTCCCTTCATTTTTGTCTTACTGACAGCTTTTTTTTTTGGCATGATGTGAGTATAGGAGGAGCAATGCAAACCTTATGCAGGCCATAGACAGGTCGAAAACTGGACGTTTTTAAAAAAAAACAAACGAAAAATCGGTCATTCAATAGGCCGACGTTACCACCAACGGTAAAAAAAATCGGCCGATTTTCATCCCGTCTACGGCCGGCATTTAATTACTTCTCTCCCCGCAGAGAGCTCCGCTATTATATTTGACATGAAAAAGTATTGCGGTTGCAACAATGTATCTATTTGTATCCATTTCGGATACAGATGTTTTTATTCTAATACAAACAAATACATTGTTGCAACCACAAGACTTTTTCATGTCAAATATAATAGCGGACTGGAATTCTTCTTCTTCTTTTTCTTCTTCTTCTTCTTTCTTTTCTTCTTCTTTATATTCTTTTTCTGCTTCTTTCTCCTTCTTGCAGGCCACGGCTCATGCGCAGATTTTTTATCGGTAAAAAGATCGGCCGATTTGCCCATCATTGCCAGGAAAATCGGCCGATCGGCAAAGTCGGACGATTTTGTTCCAGCTTCACCGATAAAAAAAAGAAATGTGCCAAAACCCTGAAAAACGGTCTACCAATTAACCCATTAACGGTGTGAAAATCAGCTGATTTTCGACCCTTCTATGGCCTGCATAAGACTAGCTCTTTCTCACATTAAAACATAGCTGGGAATTGACTTTCAATGTGCACCTAGTATGAAATAACCAATAAAGGAATATTGATTTTTGAAATGTATAGCTGTTTCCAGCACTGAAAAGTGCACATCAGTATGACTGTGGACCTAAAGGCAAAAACCACTCTTTGGAATAGTTAAGAGCTGAAAGTGATCAAAGTGCCTTTACGATAATTCTGCTCTCATACCCTAGCAAGTTGATTATCACTGTGTTAGAAGGTATTATGTAAGGGCATTAATGTAATCTCTCACAAGGCCCTATACATTTAAAATATTCTTGGAATGTCGGAACTTAGGTTATCAAAACATAAATATCTATGATACGAATAAGGATCTTGTTGGACACAGTGTTTTCATGTTGTCAGCACGTGGAATATCAGCTGTTACAGTGAAAACTTGCATTAATAGACCAGCCGAGGACAGTGTTTAGCTGACTCTTCATGCAGTATGCATTAACAGAGGCTTGCTGTTTCTATGATGTAAAAAGATTATCCATAGAGTAGGTCACAGAGTAATTAATGCCAATGTTAAATTAATTACTAAATTGACACCAGTATAAAAATGAAAACAAATGATCTGAAAAGACTTGGCGTCCTGTGACAGGCAATCCATGAATCCAATCAATTTAGACTTTTCCGTTTGACTGATTCAGTTGCAATAGTTACATCTCTGAAATCTGGTTGTTGGATTTAATCCACAGCGGGAACGTTTTGTGCGGGTTTTTAATATCTACTGGAGTGTAACATTTTTGGTGGTAGGAGACTCAAATTTAACTATATATTAATCAGTCATACATACAGGCATACAGTATGATAGGTTTGGTTACTTTACGGGCTAACAATTCATCTCGTTAAAATTCTGGGTTGTTCACCTTGTATGCAGAGCACACATTCAATCAGACTAGAAAGACACCATAGATACCTAGACAGGCTCATTTGTCAAATTGTGGCAAGGATTAGTCATGGCTATTCAAACCATGAAGCTTGGTAAATATCAGGCTGTAGAATCCAAGGGTTGATTCAGCTTGTTTCCTTTCCTGCTCAGTATCTTAATCTTCTGCTTATTGCAGTAATTGTTTTCAAGATGAGATGCCGTGAAACGCAACTGTGCTTCATCTTGCAGTCCATTCATGTAGAACATGAAGACTTGAGAAGCACAAAATTTTAGTGTTATGCGACATTACCAAATTGTGTAGACTGAAAGACCTCTGGAATAGGCCCCAGATGTGGCAAGGCCCCTGTTTTAGGCCTTGGTTTTTGCTAAAATATTTATTTAATATTTTAAATTTTGTTAAATATGCTCATTTCAAAGACAAAATCTACACTTCGAATACTATAATGAGAAAGTGAAAACAGAATTTTAGAAATCAAAATGACCAAAATCCTGTGCAGCGATAAAGTGACAATACAAACCCACATGGAAGAAAATATATTTGAAATATATTTTAAAAATATTCTTACCAAATATATTGCCATATATTTGAAATACTACAATTTTGACCATGTTCAATATATTTCAAAATATATTTAAATAAATAAATATATATATATATATATATATATATATATATATATATATACTGTATGTTGGAATGCGTTATTACAAAATATATGAAAAATATTTTTAAAAATACATTTTCAAATATACTGTATGTCTTTAAAAATTACATTTTTGGATAGCATTTACAAATATATGTAAAAATATATGTTAAATGGACTTTTTTATATTAAAAGAAATCTGAAGAATAGATTTTTAAAAAATAGATTTTTAAAAATAGATTTTTTTAAAATATATTCTTCAGATTTTTTTAACATATAAAAAAGTCAATTTAACATATATTTTTACATATATTTGTAAATGCATTCCAAAAATGTAGATTTGTATTTTTAAAGACATACAGTATATTTGAAATGTATAGTTAAAAATATTTTCATATATTTTGTAATAAAAACGCATTTCAACATACAGTGTGTATGTGTGTGTGTATATATATATATTTTTTAAATATATTGAATATGGCCAAAATTGTAGTATATCAAATATATGTTAATATATTTGGGAAGAATATTTATTTCAAATATATTTTTCTTCCATGTGGGAAGGCTGGTGCTAGCAGTGAACCACAAATTAATGTGAATAAATTAAAAACCCCCGAAATGTGCTGCACTGCCTTGCTATAATAAAATTAGTCTAGAGGTGTTACTTGTAGAATGTAGTGAAGTACTACAATACACCTCCCTATACAATATGTGTTTTGTTGTGTACCTCCTCCAATTGTGCATATGTAAATGATGATAAATAAAATGGTAATTGATGCGTCTGTGTGAATACAATAGTGTACTATATTTTGGGGGGGGGGCGTGGTTTGCCGCAAGCGGAGATGGCCGCTTAATCCCAGAGCTCCCGCCGGCCGGATTCAGCCTCAGCTCAGCATGGAGGAGACGGGTGAGACAGCCTCTCCTAAGCATGGGGAAATCAGACCGGACATCCTCTGGTGCCCGATCACGGTCCCCACAGGGCCCTAATCAGCAGGGGAGGCATATAAAGGAGCTCTTCCGCTCCCAGCAGAGAGGAGGGCCGCAGACCTCTCCATCCCCCTCCCCCCCTCCCTCTGCAGCCGCAGACACGAACAGCTCTCCCTGCTCTGCTGCACACGCTGCTCTGGACACAGTGCCTCAGCATGATTTCTCTTCTTCCACCCAATCTCTATCACTAAGGGATCTCCAAGCTGTGGCTGCTGACATCAAAATCACTTTAACTACCACGCTAACTAACGCCCTTAACGAATTGCGTGAAGATATTCGGTCAATGGGCTCAAGATTGGATCGGGTGGAGTCCGCTACCAGACACAATGAGGCCGCCATAACTGATATACAACAACAGTCAGCAATACACACCTCGACTATTCGAGAATTTTACAGGCATATTGAGGATTTAGACAACCGTGGATGCAGACATAATATTAGACTCCGTGGCCTACCAGAATTGGTGGAACCTAGTAATGTCCCTAAGGCAGTAGTGGCCATTTTTAACAACCTCCTTGTTCACCCGCCCTCAACCGTGATTGATCTTGAATGTGCGCACAGGGCGACCCGTCCTAGTTGGGGAGATGCAGACCCACCCAGGGATATAATTTGCTGCCTTGTCAGTTTCCCGCTCAAAGAAGATATCCTTAAATGTGCCAGGGGAAGAAGACATCTTTTTTTTGAGGGGGCAGTGATACAACTATTCCAGGACTTATTCAGTCTGACCTTACGACAAAGGCGTGCGTTGCGCCGCCTATTGGATATTCTCCGCACACGTAATATTCCCTACAGATGGAGGTTTCCCTTCTGCCCTCTCTGCACAAGCGAACGGACAAACCTTCAACCTACGAGTCCCCGAAGTATTGTCACCTTTTTGCACCGCCTTGGATATCCCATTGATCGACCTACCTGATTGGTACAGGTCCATGAGACTACCGTGTGCCCAGGATACAAGATCGGAAGACAACACAATGGTCTGGCAAGGCCATTCCTACCGCAGGCGTCAGATGGTCCCATCGACTCCTCCATGACTCCCCACAGGGGGCTCCATGGCCACCTCCAGCCCAATGGCCTCCCCTGTGCACAGAAAGCCATGGCAAGCGATCTGCAACAGACACCGACTCCAGACCTCTTTACACACAATTTAGTATGTGTCTGGCCTCTCACCACTGCTTATCGAAGGGCCTCACCGTTCCGCTCCGAGAGTTTGTGCTGTGCATCTACGCCCTTTTCAATGCGCATTGGACCTCCAATTTCTTCTTCTTTCTCCCTATGCTATATACCTGCCAAAATATAGCTAATGTTCCGGGAGATACACCTACAGTCATTAACTGGTGATCATCCGAAAGGCCTCCCGCCTTCATTTCTGCCATACAAGGGGATGAGCTCTGATCATGCAACAGATATCTCTACCTCCCATACTGGCAAGCCAATTCCCACCTCTACCCCGATTGGTGTTGCAAAGCTTTCCTGCCCTCACAGCAAGTCTTCCGCGTCCATCTGGCTTCCATTCCTCTTCCCTATCCGAACTTCTTCATGCTCCAGCCTGACGAAAGCTCTCTGGACAATCAGCATTTTTTAGCTTTATCTACCCTGCAATTCCAGACACTTGTCCTGCTACATTTGAAGGTGTCCTGCTGCTTCTCAGGGACTGTCTAGACGAACTCGGCTGATCCTCCACCTGTTTCGGATTTCCTCGCCCATCCTGATCCCTTGGAAGCGACCTGTGCCTACTCCGTACAGTATACAACATGTGGGAATGTGTTGGGGGCCCTGTGCCTCCCATAGGGGGGGGGTTTGGGGAGGTGGGGATGTTGATTATAAGAAAATGTGGAAGCCCCTAGGGGATTGATGTAGCTATCACCTCACTTTGACTCTAGCTTTGTGAACGAGCATCACCTCTCCACACTCCCTGCTAGACCACTCTGTTTGGAGTTGTCCTCCCCCTTGTGGTTTATCTTCATTAACTGACTTTACTGAGGAGGTAGAGGTGGGGTATTCCGCACCTCTGACACTCCCCATAGATCGTCCCCCCGCCTTCTTGTTCCCCCCACTGCTCAGACATGTGAGAGGTTATGCTCGTCCCCTCTGTCACTTTATGGGCCTTAGACACTACTTTTTCTCTGTTTGTTTTTTTTTCCTTTCATATAATACTTGGCTGCGCCCAGTTTTATGGGTAATATGCCGGGTCCTGATTCTTTGAAGCCTAGAAGGTTAATGTACGCAGATTTGGGGTTCAATGTTTTTTTTCCTCTTCTTGTTTTTTGTTTTTGCACTGACTTTTATCTGTATGGAGTATGTTGATTCGTTATACCTCTGCATTTCGCTAAGGTATGCCTGTAATACTCACTGTGGCCTTTCCACTACCTCATTTAGAAACATGTCTCCCACACCTGTTCTGATCTCGTTTCAGCTTAGTTTGCTTCACAAACACACCTGCTTTGTTCGCACCCAGGCATTTCTTCCATACAACAAACAGATATACTCCATGCTTGGAATCCTATTATTACTGTTGCACTCACTTACCATTTTCTTCGTGAGCACCCCAGTACACCACACATCATGCCATTTTCCGGAGATGTTCGGTGATTCATCCTATTTACTCAGCCCCAAGGTCTAACTGCAATACCCGCCCCTCTCGAACCCCTCCTCTCCAAGATCTACTCCTTTCTCCTTAACTCATCATTAGAGGCGACCGGCCGGCGGTTGCTCTATTCTCAGTTCAACGCCTACTTCTTTCCCCACACAGTGCGCTCTGTGAGCTCTCACTGAACTTTTATTTCCGGCTACTATCATTATTTCTTTTCTTTTTATTTGTTTCCCTCTTCTTTCTGTTTTTCCCTTTCCTGTCTAGCTCTTCTCCCCCCTTTCCAGTTTCTTCCTCCCTCACGTGGATGAGCGGGACTAGCCGTTTAATACTTACACCTTTTCTTCTCTCTCTACTTTTTCACCTGGGAGTACTCACATTCCTTCTCCTCTCCCCTCTTCTTTCCCCCCCCCTTTTTTTTTTCTCTGTTCTCCCCATTCCTCTGACCCTTTGTGCGTTGTGTCATCGGTTTCACACAATACTGATCTGTAGCCATGCCCTCTCCCACCTCAGTCTCGGGACCATTGTCCTTAAAAATTCTCTCACTCAATGTCAAGGGCTTGAACACTCCTGAAAAGCGCTCCATGCTACTTTCTTATTTGCATAAACAAAAAGCGGATGTAGTCTTTCTCCAAGAGACGCACTTTCGCCAAGATTCCATTCCCAAGCTTATTTACTTCCACTTTCCTACTGTCCTCTATGCCACCAACCCCTTGGCTAAATCGAAGGGAGTAGCTATCCTGTTCGCTAGACATCTTGCTTTCACTGTAACAGACTCCCTCGCAGACCCCGAAGGTAGATATCTGTTTATAAAGGGCTCTTTTGCCAATAGACCCATCACATTTGCTAACATTTATGCTCCCAACACCAAACAGGTTTCTTTCATGCGCTCACTCACCACTGCCTTGGTCGATTTCCAATCAGGTATGTTGATATTGGGGGGTGACTTGAATGTTCCTTTAAGCCCACTGCTAGACTCCTCCTCGGGAAGCTCCTTTTTACCTTTCAAGGCCCTCAAGCAAATACGCATACAATTACAGTACCTGCAACTACACGATTCCTGGCGAACCCTCTACCCACTGTTAAGGACTACACGTTTTACTCCCCGCCACATAATAAATACTCGAGGATAGATTATTTCTTTTTGTCACAATCAGATCTCCCACTCCTCCATGCAGCTTCCATAGAGCCGATGGTCCTTTCCGATCATCACCCCATTACCATAACGTTGCGGTTCCCTGAGAGATCTATATGCTCGAAATTTTGGTGCCTAGACGCTTCGCTTCTTGCAGATATTGCTGTCGAACAAGAGATTCAATCTAATCTGACTGAATATTTCTCCATGAATTGCTCTTCGGATACCTCCCCCGTCACGCAGTGGGAAGCCCATAAGTGTGTTATCCGTGGTATCCTCATAGCTACTGAGTCGAGACGTAAAAGAAACAGACAGAAGCACCTGAACCTCCTTACAGATAAGATCCACTCGTTGGAGAGAGCACATAAGCGGACTCTGGCTGCGTCGACTCTTTCAGAACTTACGAATACCCACATACAACTTCTCACAGAGCTAGGCAAGGTGGTTAAAGAAATATTTATTCTTTCACAAAAGCTATACTACGAATTTTCTAATAAGAGCGGGAAGTGTCTAGCCCTCCGCGACAAAAGATCGAATATGACGGTACATAAAATAAGAGGCCCCGACGGCACTGTGGCTTCATCTAACCCTGACATAGCCTCCCATTTCGAACACATTTATAAACCCTTATACAATCTTCCCCCTGAACGCCCTCGGCTGCATACCGACAAGTCTAGAGCTTCCTTGACCTCTGAATTCCTCCATCTCCACGGCCTGAATGCTCTGCCCGAGGAGAAGGTTCTTTTGTTGGAACAAGATTTGACTTTGACTGAGCTGCAGTGTGCTGTACAGCAGATGAAACCTGGCATGAATCCGGGACCAGATGGTTTCTCAGTAGCTTATTACAAATATTTCCTATATAACCTGGGCACTCCCTTCCTTTCTGCTTTTAATACTCTTTCTCAATCGCCCAGGCCACAGAATAGGCTTTTGGAGGCGCATATTACAGTTATCCCCAAAAGCGATAGGGACAATACCCAGGTTTCCAATTACAGACCCATTTCCCTGCTGAATGTGGATATCAAACTATTCGCGAAGATACTCGCTAACCGACTCCTTCCTTTGCTCCCCTCCCTGATCAATTTGGATCAAGTGGGATTTATCCCTGGCAGAGAAGCTAGGGACAATACTATTAAGGCCCTTAATCTCCACCACTGGCTTCATAAATCTAACTCTCCCGGTTTTTTCCTTTCTTTGGATGCAGAAAAGGCCTTTGACAGGATTGCATGGGATTACTTGCAGGGGTCTTTGATGGCACTAAGTTTGGGTGAGAAGATGTTGAACTTCATAATGACCCTATATTCTGGCCCAACAGCCCGAGTACGGGTTAAAGGGCATCTGTCAAACTCTTTCCACCTTGGAAACGGAACTCGTCAGGGGTGCCCCCTCTTCCCGCTCCTGTTTGTCTTATCCCTTGAGCCTCTACTACGGAAAATTTGTTCTAACTACAATATCAAAGGGATCAAGGTAGCAGACAAAGAATATAAGCTTGCTGCTTATGAGGACGATATCCTCCTGTTTCTAGCTGATCCTCATACCACTTTGCCGAACCTACTGAAAGACTTTGCTTTCTTTCGTTTCTTATTGAATCTCAAAATCAACTTCTCCAAGTCCTTCGCCATTAACATCACCCTTCCCACTGACCTAGTCGCTTTCTGTGAGTCCCATTTCCCTTTTCAGTGGGAAAGGGAAGCCCTTCCATATCTTGGTATACAGCTAACCCCTAACATCGAAGACCTTTATGCCAAAAATTTCCTTCCTGTTCTTTGTTCCATACAAGAGGATCTCAACAAATGGCACCGCCCTTGTTTTTCATTATTTGGAAGGGCAGTGATACCTAAAATGAATATACTCCCTCGCCTTCTCTATCTCTTTCAAACATTGCCAATTCAGCTACCTCTTGCATTTTTTACCTCTTGTAAGAGAATGTGCTCACTATTCTTGTGGAACCACAGGCGTCCGCGTATTGCTTTCTCTCAGCTGACCCTTTCTAAACTTAGAGGGGGAATTGGGCTCCCTAACCTACACCGCTACTATTGGGCATGTCATCTTTCCCGTATAGTCGACTGGCACATCCACACTGCCTCCAAAGACTGGGTCCATTTAGAAAATGCCTTCTCACCCTCACCCCTGGCTTCGATCACATGGCTATTGCCGAAGCATATGCCTCAAACTCTTCTCACTCACCCTCTGGTGGGGCCCACGTTAAAAATTTTCTGCTTGGCATGTAAATCTGCTTCCATCTCCGACTCACCTAATCTCTTGATTTCCATCCGTCTCAACCCAGACTTCCCACCTGGCATGCACAAAGACTTCCTATCCAAACACTGGTCGTATGACCAGATCTTAGTAAAACATTTTCTCCACAAAGGTAAGGTGACATCACTACATGATCTGCTTGCTAGCCTGGATATCCGCAAATTCCCTTTTTGGGCCTATTTTCAGATTAGACGCTTCCTGCTTTCACATAAACTCTGTCATATTTGGTTCCGCCCTCTTACTCCTTTTGAATCACTATGCTCTAAAGCTGAACCACGGAAATATTTGATCTCGGAGATCTACCCTCTCCTCGTGGAGAACAGGACCTACAACTCACTTCCCTCCTGCTGTGCGTGGAGCAGAGTCCTAGAGGCTGACTTGTTGAACTCAGACTGGGACCTAATATTTATGTACTCCCATAAATGCTCTATCAATGTCTTGACGCAGGAAAACGGCTATAAACTGGCCTCTAGATGGTACCGAAGGCCTTACAGAATTCATCGTTTCAATCTCTCCTTTCCCAACAGCTTTTGGAGATGTGGGACATCAGATGGATCATTTATCCACATCTAGTGGTCTTGCCCGATTATCCAACCATTCTGGCAAGAGGTCCATCGACTTGTGGTGTCCGTAACCACCTTGCTCATAGATTTCTCTCCAGCCCAGCTTCTGCTCCATCATTCCTCACTTCCCAAGAGACAATATTTCAAATCCTTAGCCATGCATATGGTCAACGCAGCCAGACTCTGTCTTCCTGTCCTATGGGGCTCCACCCGCCCTCCCTCAATACGTGACTGGCTTACTCGCGTAGGCAAAATGGCGGAGATGGAAGAACTGATTGCGACAGCACTTGATACACCGACTAAATTTTCCTATGTATGGGCCTGTTGGACCCACTTTCAAACCACTCCTACATATCAATCCCTCATGGGTCTAACTATCTGACTTACCTTAGCCCTAGCGCTGGTAATATTCTTTTACCCCTAATGGAATGGATAACAACAATTTTACTTCTGTGCTCTCCACCCAATTGCTCTACACTGGTGATAGATTAGATTATAGGCTCATCCATTTATGACCAATTGTGCTGACGATGACACAAACTCTGCAAGTCACCACCTCCTATAATCTATTCCCTCCCAGTGCTCCCCCCCTCCCTTTTTTTTTTTTCCTCTCGCTCCCATCTTTTCTTCTCTTTTCTTGCTCTTCTTACATGCTCCTATACATTTTAGTTACTCATTACAGGAATATTTGGCATGTTGATAGCATAGCCCCCTTATTATTTTTATTAGCGGCCCTCCTGACAACTTACACCTGCATTCCGATATCTCTATCGTCTTACGATTGTGGTAATACCTTTTACATATGCTCCAAATCTATCCTCCCGTTCTTTACAGATCTGCACTTCGACATGTATTTGAAAGAGGTACGACGCCACAATCCTCCATATCGCTTTATAATAACACCTGAGTATTACAAGCTTGTCCCTGTCACGGCCTAATATATTAATAATACCCACAGTTTTGCATTTCATTCCATGCTTTTCTGTTTCTTGTTTTATGCATTGTCAACTGTCTGGTATCCGCTTTATACGCATATTTCCTGTACCATTCTGTATTTCACTAATAAACTTTTATGGAATAAAAAAAATAGTGTACTATATTTCAATATTTTTTATTGAAGTATTTCAGTATAACAACAAGGTATAAGAATAGTGCAGAACATGAAATACAGTTCACAGTCAAGTAGAACAAGGCGTTAGTGTGATGTGTGTTCCCCACCATTTGGCTGGGGATTACAAATGTCTAAGTTGCATTGACCTGAGAGGTATGCTCGGTTAGGTGTGAACCGTATTGAGGTGGTGGTGTTGTTACGTGGAGAGGGAGAGGAACATGTGGAAGGATGGGGGCAGGGGGATAAGGGGGAAGATTTGCACCAGTCTTGGATGAAGGGTCTAGGAATTGCAGAGGAATTGTGTCAATCTTTTACTGTGCAGTTTGGGTTCTGTAGCCATCGAGACTAGAGATGAGCGAATCGAAGTATCCGAAGTGGAATTCGAGTCGAATATCGGAAAAATTTCGATTCGTGCCGAATCCGAAAAATAGCCTAATTCGGACGCGCAAATCGAAATTTTTCAGAAAATGGCGGCTGACATGTGCGGCGACGGAGCGGGGATGTCTGGGAAGGCGCGCAGACAAGGCGCGCTGACCCATAATGCATTCCTCAACTACATGTGATCGCATCAGCCTATCAGCAGCCAGCCAGCCAGCACTGTGTAATGGTCGAGCTATAAATAGCGGCCATTTTGGAATTCTTCATTTGCCTGCAGTTATTGAACAGAGGCAGACCGCTCTGTACTAGGGACAGGGACAGAGTTAGGGCCACAGAAACGATAATTGGGGACAGAGAAAAGTTACTTAGGGACAGAGAACCATTACTCAGGGACACAGACTTGTTAATGAGGGCCACAGAATCGTTATTTAGGGACAAAGAAACGCTAGTTAGGGCCACAGAATTCATAATCAGGGACAGACAGAATTGTTACTCAGTGCCAGAGAATTGTTACTTAGGGCCACAGAAACGTTATTAGGGCCACAGAATTGTTACTCAGGGACAGACAGAATTGTTACTGAGTGCCAGAGAATTGTTACTCAGGGACAGACAGAATTGTTACTGAGTGCCAGAGAATTGTTACTTAGGGCCACAGAAACTTTAATTAGGGCCACAGAATTTTTACTCAGGGACAGACAGAATTGTTACTGAGTGCCAGAGAATTGTTACTCAGGGACAGACAGAATTGTTACTGAGTGCCAGAGAATTGTTACTTAGGGCCACAGAAACTTTACTTAGGGCCACAGAATTGTTACTCGCACAGACACAGAATTGTTACTCGCACAGACACAGAACTGTTACTGAGGGCCACAGAACTGTTACTTAGGGCCACAGAATTGTTACTCGCACAGACACAGAATTGTTACTCAGGGCCACAGAACTGTTACTTAGGGACAAAGAAACGCTAGTTAGGACCACAGAATTCATACTCAGGGACAGACAGAATTGTTACTGAGTGCCAGAGAATTGTTACTCAGGGACAGACAGAATTGTTACGGAGTGCCAGAGAATTGTTACTCAGGGCCACAGAAACTTTACTTAGGGCCACAGAATTTTTACTCAGTGACAGACAGAATTGTTACTGAGTGCCAGAGAATTGTTACTCAGGGACAGACAGAATTGTTACGGAGTGTCAGAGAATTGTTACTCAGGGACAGACAGAATTGTTACTGAGTGCCAGAGAATTGTTACTTAGGGCCACAGAAACTTTAATTAGGGCCACAGAATTTTTACTCAGGGACAGACAGAATTGTTACTGAGTGCCAGAGAATTGTTACTCAGGGACAGACAGAATTGTTACTGAGTGCCAGAGAATTGTTACTTAGGGCCACAGAAACTTTACTTAGGGCCACAGAATTTTTACTCAGGGACAGACAGAATTGTTACTCAGTGCCAGAGAATTGTTACTCAGGGACAGACAGAATTGTTACTGAGTGCCAGAGAATTGTTACTCAGGGCCCCAGAAACTTTACTTAGGGCCACAGAATTTTTACTCAGGGACAGACAGAATTGTTACTGAGTGCCAGAGAATTGTTACTCAGGGACAGACAGAATTGTTACTGAGTGCCAGAGAATTGTTACTTAGGGCCACAGAAACTTTACTTAGGGCCACAGAATTGTTACTCGCACAGACACAGAATTGTTACTCGCACAGACACAGAACTGTTACTGAGGGCCACAGAAACTTTACTTAGGGACAAAGAAACGCTAGTTAGGGCCACGGAATTCATACTCAGGGACAGACAGAATTGTTACGGAGTGCCAGAGAATTGTTACTCAGGGCCACAGAAACTTTACTTAGGGCCACAGAATTTTTACTCAGGGACAGACAGAATTGTTACTGAGTGCCAGAGAATTGTTACTCAGGGACAGACAGAATTGTTACGGAGTGTCAGAGAATTGTTACTCAGGGACAGACAGAATTGTTACTGAGTGCCAGAGAATTGTTACTTAGGGCCACAGAAACTTTAATTAGGGCCACAGAATTTTTACTCAGGGACAGACAGAATTGTTACTGAGTGCCAGAGAATTGTTACTCAGGGACAGACAGAATTGTTACTGAGTGCCAGAGAATTGTTACTTAGGGCCACAGAAACTTTACTTAGGGCCACAGAATTTTTACTCAGGGACAGACAGAATTGTTACTCAGTGCCAGAGAATTGTTACTCAGGGACAGACAGAATTGTTACTGAGTGCCAGAGAATTGTTACTCAGGGCCCCAGAAACTTTACTTAGGGCCACAGAATTTTTACTCAGGGACAGACAGAATTGTTACTGAGTGCCAGAGAATTGTTACTCAGGGACAGACAGAATTGTTACTGAGTGCCAGAGAATTGTTACTTAGGGCCACAGAAACTTTACTTAGGGCCACAGAATTGTTACTCGCACAGACACAGAATTGTTACTCGCACAGACACAGAACTGTTACTGAGGGCCACAGAAACTTTACTTAGGGACAAAGAAACGCTAGTTAGGGCCACGGAATTCATACTCAGGGACAGACAGAATTGTTACGGAGTGCCAGAGAATTGTTACTCAGGGCCACAGAAACTTTACTTAGGGCCACAGAATTTTTACTCAGGGACAGACAGAATTGTTACGGAGTGCCAGAGAATTGTTACTCAGGGACAGACAGAATTGTTACTGAGTGCCAGAGAATTGTTACTTAGGGCCACAGAAACTTTAATTAGGGCCACAGAATTTTTACTCAGGGACAGACAGAATTGTTACTGAGTGCCAGAGAATTGTTACTCAGGGACAGACAGAATTGTTACCGAGTGCCAGAGAATTGTTACTCAGGGACAGACAGAATTGTTACTGAGTGCCAGAGAATTGTTACTTAGGGCCACAGAAACTTTAATTAGGGCCACAGAATTTTTACTCAGGGACAGACAGAATTGTTACTGAGTGCCAGAGAATTGTTACTCAGGGACAGACAGAATTGTTACGGAGTGCCAGAGAATTGTTACTCAGGGCCACAGAAACTTTACTTAGGGCCAGAGAATTTTTACTCAGGGACAGACAGAATTGTTACTGAGTGCCAGAGAATTGTTACTCAGGGACAGACAGAATTGTTACCGAGTGCCAGAGAATTGTTACTCAGGGACAGACAGAATTGTTACTGAGTGCCAGAGAATTGTTACTTAGGGCCACAGAAACTTTAATTAGGGCCACAGAATTTTTACTCAGGGACAGACAGAATTGTTACTGAGTGCCAGAGAATTGTTACTCAGGGACAGACAGAATTGTTACGGAGTGCCAGAGAATTGTTACTCAGGGCCACAGAAACTTTACTTAGGGCCAGAGAATTTTTACTCAGGGACAGACAGAATTGTTACTGAGTGCCAGAGAATTGTTACTCAGGGACAGACAGAATTGTTACTGAGTGCCAGATAATTGTTACTCAGGGCCCCAGAAACTTTACTTAGGGCCACAGAATTTTTACTCAGGGACAGACAGAATTGTTACTGAGTGCCAGAGAATTGTTACTCAGGGACAGACAGAATTGTTACTGAGTGCCAGAGAATTGTTACTTAGGGCCACAGAAACTTTACTTAGGGCCACAGAATTGTTACTCGCACAGACACAGAATTGTTACTGAGGGCCACAGAACTGTTACTTGGGGCCACAGAAACGTTAATCAGGGACACAGAATTGTTACTGAGGGCCACAGAACTGTTACTTAGGGCCACAGAATTGTTACTCGCACAGACACAGAATTGTTACTCAGGGACACAGAATTGTTACTCAGGGACACATAATCGTTTAATTAAAGAGTATGTCAGACAACATGCAGAGGAGTGGCAGAGGAGGCAATGTTTTAGGAGCGAGCAGACGTGGCAGCAGAGGAAGGGGTCGAGGCAGCACTATTCGCAGCCAGAGGCCAGTGCTCCCGGTGTCATCCAGCGGTCGTGTCTCCACCGACAACCCTGCCGTCGTCGATTGGTTGGCTCGGTCGTCTTCCTCTTCCCAGGTCACCTCTGACACCTACAGCCAACGGTCGGTGGGTACGTCAGACACAACCGTTAGTTGGCATGGCCCGGGACCTAGCCCACTGAAATCACGTGTCCTCTACCTGCCCCTGTCCTTTGGTGTTCCCTCACCAAGCGAAGTATCGCATGCTGTGGGCTCAGCCCCACTGTACAGTGAGGAAGAGCTAACAGAGGACGGTCAGGAACGGGGGGAGACATCCGCCTTTTCAGCAGCTAGGCGAAGAAGTAGTGGCGAGGAGAGTGGCCCGGTAGCCGGTCTAGAGACAGGTCTGTCTCCTGACCCAGACGCAGCCGAGGGGGCTAGTAGTGAGGCGGAGACTCTACTTGATGATGAGGAGGTTGATCGCACTTGGCAGCCTCGTCGTCATCAGGCAATTTCTTCCGCATCATCAGGAGAAGAGGGTGGCAGCTTGGCAGTGAGCGAAACAGTCGGTGGGTTGCCCAGGAGACAGCAGGAGGGTCGCAGCAGTGTCAGTGGAAGCAGTGTCAGTGGAGCCAAACGGCCACGGAGTAGAGCACCAGCTCCACTGCAGCCTACCACCACGGCCAGTAGTGGTGCCGGTGTGCACGGAGGAAGCAGCAGTCAGCCAGTGAGGAGTATCGGGGGCAAAGTTTCCTACTCGGCGGTGTGGCAATTTTTCGTCAAGCCGCCCGAGGAAGTAAACGTAGCCGTATGTCGACTATGTGGCCAGAAAGTCAAGCGTGGCCAGGGGGCCCATGTTGGGACTATTTGGGCCATGTTGGGACAATGGGAGACCTCCCATTGCTGCTGTCTCCATCACCACACTCTGCCATGTGCCACTTTCAGGTCTCCTCACACACTGCTGGTGTGTAGAATTTTTTGACATAGGGTGCTGGCAGATTATGGGCCTCCCATTGCTGCTGCCAGGCCCCTAATCTGCCATAGGCCCCTATATACCGCTTCCTCATGCTGCTGCCAGGTCCAGAGTCTCTCATGCCATGTGCCACTTTCAGGTCTCCTCACACTGCTGGTGTGTAGAATTTTTTGACATAGGGTGCTGGCAGATTAAGGGCCTCCCATAGCTGCTGCCAGGCCCCTAATCTGCCATAGGCCCCTATATACCGCCTCCTCATGCTGCTGCCAGGTCCAGAGTCTGTCATGGGTCCCTGTACGGCCTCCCATTGCTGCTGTCTCCATCGCCACACTCTGCCACGTGCCACTTTCAGGTCTCCTCACACACTGCTGGTGTGTAGAATTTTTTGACATAGGGTGCGGGCAGATTATGGGCCTCCCATAGCTGCTGCCAGGCCCCTAATCTGCCATAGGCCCCTATATACCGCTTCCTCATGCTGCTGCCAGGTCCAGAGTCTCTCATGCCATGTGCCACTTTCAGGTCTCCTCACACTGCTGGTGTGTAGAATTTTTTGACATAGGGTGCTGGCAGATTAAGGGCCTCCCATAGCTGCTGCCAGGCCCCTAATCTGCCATAGGCCCCTATATACCGCCTCCTCATGCTGCTGCCAGGTCCAGAGTCTGTCATGGGTCCCTGTACGGCCTCCCATTGCTGCTGTCTCCATCACCACACTCTGCCATGTGCCACTTTCAGGTCTCCTCACACACTGCTGGTGTGTAGAATTTTTTGACATAGGGTGCTGGCAGATTACGGGCCTCCCATAGCTGCTGCCAGGCCCCTAATCTGCCATAGGCCCCTATATACCGCCTCCTCATGCTGCTGCCAGGTCCAGAGTCTGTCATGGGTCCCTGTACGGCCTCCCATTGCTGCTGTCTCCATCACCACACTCTGCCATGTGCCACTTTCAGGTCTCCTCACACACTGCTGGTGTGTAGAATTTTTTGACATAGGGTGCTGGCAGATTATGGGCCTCCCATTGCTGCTGCCAGGCCCCTAATCTGCCATAGGCCCCTATATACCGCTTCCTCATGCTGCTGCCAGGTCCAGAGTCTCTCATGCCATGTGCCACTTTCAGGTCTCCTCACACTGCTGGTGTGTAGAATTTTTTGACATAGGGTGCTGGCAGATTAAGGGCCTCCCATAGCTGCTGCCAGGCCCCTAATCTGCCATAGGCCCCTATATACCGCCTCCTCATGCTGCTGCCAGGTCCAGAGTCTGTCATGGGTCCCTGTACGGCCTCCCATTGCTGCTGTCTCCATCGCCACACTCTGCCATGTGCCACTTTCAGGTCTCCTCACACTGCTGGTGTGTTGAATTTTTTGACATAGGGTGCTGGCAGATTATGGGCCTCCTATAGCTGCTGCCAGGCCCCTAATCTGCCATAGGCCCCTATATACCGCTTCCTCATGCTGCTGCCAGGTCCAGAGTCTCTCATGCCATGTGCCACTTTCAGGTCTCCTCACACTGCTGGTGTGTTGAATTTTTTGACATAGGGTGCTGGCAGATTATGGGCCTCCCATAGCTGCTGCCAGGCCCCTAATCTGCCATAGGCCCCTATATACCGCCTCCTCATGCTGCTGCCAGGTCCAGAGTCTGTCATGGGTCCCTGTACGGCCTCCCATTGCTGCTGTCTCCATCACCACACTCTGCCATGTGCCACTTTCAGGTCTCCTCACACACTGCTGGTGTGTAGAATTTTTTGACATAGGGTGCTGGCAGATTATGGGCCTCCCATTGCTGCTGCCAGGCCCCTAATCTGCCATAGGCCCCTATATACCGCTTCCTCATGCTGCTGCCAGGTCCAGAGTCTCTCATGCCATGTGCCACTTTCAGGTCTCCTCACACTGCTGGTGTGTAGAATTTTTTGACATAGGGTGCTGGCAGATTAAGGGCCTCCCATAGCTGCTGCCAGGCCCCTAATCTGCCATAGGCCCCTATATACCGCCTCCTCATGCTGCTGCCAGGTCCAGAGTCTGTCATGGGTCCCTGTACGGCCTCCCATTGCTGCTGTCTCCATCACCACACTCTGCCATGTGCCACTTTCAGGTCTCCTCACACACTGCTGGTGTGTAGAATTTTTTGACATAGGGTGCTGGCAGATTATGGGCCTCCCATTGCTGCTGCCAGGCCCCTAATCTGCCATAGGCCCCTATATACCGCTTCCTCATGCTGCTGCCAGGTCCAGAGTCTCTCATGCCATGTGCCACTTTCAGGTCTCCTCACACTGCTGGTGTGTAGAATTTTTTGACATAGGGTGCTGGCAGATTAAGGGCCTCCCATAGCTGCTGCCAGGCCCCTAATCTGCCATAGGCCCCTATATACCGCCTCCTCATGCTGCTGCCAGGTCCAGAGTCTGTCATGGGTCCCTGTACGGCCTCCCATTGCTGCTGTCTCCATCGCCACACACTGCCATGTGCCACTTTCAGGTCTCCTCACACACTGCTGGTGTGTAGAATTTTTTGACATAGGGTGCTGGCAGATTACGGGCCTCCCATAGCTGCTGCCAGGCCCCTAATCTGCCATAGGCCCCTATATACCGCCTCCTCATGCTGCTGCCAGGTCCAGAGTCTGTCATGGGTCCCTGTACGGCCTCCCATTGCTGCTGTCTCCATCGCCACACACTGCCATGTGCCACTTTCAGGTCTCCTCACACACTGCTGGTGTGTAGAATTTTTTGACATAGGGTGCTGGCAGATTACGGGCCTCCCATAGCTGCTGCCAGGCCCCTAATCTGCCATAGGCCCCTATATACCGCCTCCTCATGCTGCTGCCAGGTCCAGAGTCTGTCATGGGTCCCTGTACGGCCTCCCATTGCTGCTGTCTCCATCACCACACTCTGCCATGTGCCACTTTCAGGTCTCCTCACACACTGCTGGTGTGTAGAATTTTTTGACATAGGGTGCTGGCAGATTACGGGCCTCCCATAGCTGCTGCCAGGCCCCTAATCTGCCATGGGCCCCTATACCGACTCCTCATGCTGTGACGTTGCAACAAGGTGGAATTCAACCCTACATATGTTAGACCGCCTTTACGAACAGCAAAAGGCCATCACAGATTTCCTGATGTTAAAAGCGGATAAAGGTATTCCCTGTGTAACTTAGATGTCAGCCATTGGCAGCTCATGCGTGACACCTGCGCTTGCTCAGGCCCTTTGAGGAGGCCACGCTATTCGTGAGTCGGCAGGACTATGGGATGAACGACGTCATTCCTCTGTTGCACGTCCTGGAACAAATGCTGTTAACAATGGCTGGTCAGGGTGCGGTAGACGTGGCGCACAGATCTCAACGCCACATGACCCCTGTGGGGGCAGGACAGGAAGAAGAGGAGGAGGTA
Source organism: Staurois parvus (assembly GCF_062004578.1). Taxonomy (NCBI): domain Eukaryota; kingdom Metazoa; phylum Chordata; class Amphibia; order Anura; family Ranidae; genus Staurois; species Staurois parvus. Next base: position 4,044,381 of record NW_028317943.1, read on the forward strand.
GAGGAGGACATTGGTGCTCAGGAATTATTGAGTGAAATGGGTGGTTTTTCCACTCAGCGGACAGGAGTGGAGGAGCAGGAGCATCTGGTAGAGGAGGAGGAGGAGGAGGAGACAGAGGACCCAGACACACCGTGGCAGTATGCTGTGGAGATGGAGGCAGGGAGTCCCTCGCATTCCTTGGCACAAATGGCCCATAGCATGCTCGCTTGCTTGCGTAGCGACAGCCGAATAATAACCATCAGACAGAGGGATGACTTTTGGCTGTCCACCTTGTTGGACCCTCGCTACCGTTCAAAAATGGTGGCCTTTTTCACACCTGCTGAGAGGGAGGCCAAAATAACGTACTATAAAAACCACCTATGTAGTCAGCTGGTCTCTGCCTGTCTGCGCCAACGTCCATCCTCAGACACTGTGGGCCCTGTGCGCTCGCGTTCCGCTGCCATGGCAGCAGGGGAGGGGTGGGGTGGTAGGAGCAGTGGCAGCTCCACCAGCAGCGGCTGCCTCAGTCTGCAGTCGATGATGAGTAGCTTTCTTCACCAGCGCAGTGAGGAAACTACTAACCAGCCGCAGCAGCAGCAGCAGCAGCAGCAGCAGCATCAGGTGGACCTGGAGCAGGACCTCAAACAACAGGCTTAGGCCTACTTGGACAGCACCCTGCCAACCGAGGTAGACAATCCCCTTGACTACTGGGCAACGAAACTTGACCTTTGGCCCCAACTAGCTGAATTTGCCCTTGAAAGGCTGTCATGCCCGGCCAGTAGCGTGGCATCGGAGCGCGTGTTTAGTGCGGCAGGAGGTATTGCAACTCCGCGGAGGACACGACTGTCCACCCAAAGTGTGGAGAGACTGACGTTTGTGAAAATGAATCAGGCGTGGATTAGTCTGGATTTCAAACCACCAGTTCCTGACACAACTGACTAAATCCGCCATGAATCATGCCCCAAACATGTGCCACTTTCAGGTCTCCTCACACTGCTGGTGTGTTCCATTTTTTGTCATAGGGTGCTGGCAGATTACGGGCCTCCCATAGCTGCTGCCAGGCCCCTAATCTGCCATGGGCCCCTATACCGCCTCCTCATGCTGCTGCCAAGTCCAGAGTCTCTCATGGGTCCCTGTACGGCCTCCCATTGCTGCTGTCTCCATCGCCACACTCTGCCATGTGCCACTTTCAGGTCTCACACACTGCTGGTGTGTAGAATTTTTTGACATAGGGTGCTGTCAGATTACGGGCCTCCCATAGCTGCTGCCAGGCCCCTAATCTGCCATAGGCCCCTATATACCGCCTCCTCATGCTGCTGCCAGGTCCAGAGTGTGTCATGGGTCCCTGTACGGCCTCCCATTGCTGCTGTCTCCATCGCCACACTCTGCCATGTGCCACTTTCAGGTCTCCTCACACTGCTGGTGGGTTCCATTTTTTGTCATAGGGTGCTGGCAGATTACGGGCCTCCCATAGCTGCTGCCAGGCCCCTAATCTACCATGGGCCCCTGTTGTCGCTTGTTGGCATATTCCGCTCGTTCAGATGCTCCTTCTCCTGCTACTCCTCTTCACGGATTCCGTCAGCAGTCTTTCTTGGAATCCGTTTCCAAGAGACAACAGTTTGCGAGCACGCACCAGACGGTGCAGAAACTGAACGTCCTCCTGTCCAAGTTGCTGCTGCCAGGCTCGTAATCTGTCATGCGCCCCTGTACCGCCTCCTCATGCTGCTGCCAGGTCCAGAGTGTGTCATGGGCCCCCGTACCGACTCCAAATGCTGCTGCCAGGCCCGTAATCTGTCATGGGCCCCTGTACCGCCTCCCCATGCTGCTGCCACGTCCAGATTGTGTCATGGGTCCCTGTACGGCCTCCCATTGCTGCTGCCAGGCCTGTAATCTGCCATGGGCCCCCGTACCGACTCCTCATGCTGCTGCCAGGCCCGTAATCTGCCATGGGCCCCTGTACCGCCTCCTCATGCTGCTGCCAGGTCCAGAGTGTGTCATGGGTCCCTGTACGGCCTCCCATTGCTGCTGTCTCTATCGCCACACTCTGCCATGTGCCACTTTCAGGTCTCCTCACACTGCTGGTGGTTTCCATTTTTGTCATAGGGTGCTGTATGGCCTCCCATTGCTGCTGCCTCCACCGCCACACTGTGGCTCCACACTCTGGTTTTGGCCCCGTGACTGCCCAAATGAGTGAAGTGTGCGGTGATTCTAAGATCGATGGCACTCATCTGCATGTCATACTGACTGACAGTATTATTTCTCTTCCCCAGCAGACTCCAAGGGCATTTAAATTAAAGGTACAGTGTTCAGCACTAATATTAAGTCTCTCTGAAGCCTAGAAACACCCTTTTTTAAGTTAAATTCACAGCGAATATATTCGACTCGAATCGAAATTTTTCTACGAATTCGCCGAATCAGTCGAATCGAATTTTTGAATACTTCGCTCATCTCTAATCGAGACCATTAGAATTTGAACTTGTGGTAGGATGTGTTGGTGGGAGCTGTTCTCCTTTCCATGTCGCATTGTGTGTTGAGATCTGATATAAGTGTGGAGAGGGATGGAGATTTAGTAGAGTTCCATAGCTTAGTAAGATTAGTCTTAGCAGCTGATAGTGTATGAATAATAATTGTACGAGTATCTCTGGGGAATTTGTCGATCCCTATGTGGAAGAGTGCCAGAGCCGGGTTTGGTGGGAATGGAGTATTAGCTATTATTGTGAGAAGTTGAAAAACGCTGTTCTAATAGGATCTGAGGGATTTACATGCCCAAAGTATGTGAAGAATTGATCCTGTTTCTCTGCATTGTCTCCAACAGGCGGAAGGGCGTTGAGGGTAGTACAATGAAAGTTTGGTTGGTGTTAGGTACCATTGGTGTAGGATTTTCATGTATGATTCCCAGTGGGAGCTACAACGGGATGCTTTATGAGTAATTGTAAAGGTCTTCTCCCATGTGTGTGGTAGAATTGGTTGAGAAAGGACTTTCTCCCAGTTGGAGAGAGAGGAAGTATGTAGGGAAAATCGAGAGTTGGTTATATAGGTGTAAAATGTTGAGATACCTTTTTTTGGGTACTGCGGTTTGTTTAAGAACTGGTATGCTGTGGATGGGATTTTCAGAGAGAATGGGATATTTACTTTCTGTAAGGAGTGAGCTATTTTTAAGTATGTAAACTGTTCATTGTCGGGAAGGTTGAATTTTCTCTGAAGGGTCTGGAAGGAATCTAAAGTATGGGTTGTAAAGAGGTCTTGTATGAAGGAGAAGTCATGGTTTTCCCATTGTAGTAGAGGTAGGGAGGGAGTGATGAGATGAAGTGTTGTAATTGGGGTATTTGTTTGGTTTCTGTCGGGTTTAGGGTGAGGAGATCAAACCAAGCTTGTATGGTAGCTTGAATGCATGGGTGTTTGACATGGGTTTTGGAGATGGGAGTTTGTGGTGAGAACAGTATACTGTATGGTGTAAATTGGGCGTGAGGAAGCGATTCCATGTTGGACCATGTTTTTTCTTTGGAAGGATGCCACCAGTAATAATGTTGGTCTAGTAAAGTTGCATAGTAATATGATTTTAAGTGTGGAAGACCTGCTCCTCCTCTGGATGTGGGGCGTATTAGTAAGTTTGTGGTACATCTTGGTTTTTTCTTATTCCAGAGAAATTTGGTGAATATCGCCTGTAATTTGGTAAAAAAAGTATTAGGAATGGGCAGTGTGCAAAATATATAAAGGATTTTGGGTAGTATATTTATTTTAAGGGTTGCTACTCTTCCCAACTTTGATAGTGTTAAAGTATGAAGATTGTGAATTGCTTGTGGGATGGATTCGAGCAGTAGTTTGTGGTTTGCGGCGTAGAGTTGCTCCGTTGTAGGTGTGATATTTATTCCTAGGTATGGGATGTTGTTGTGTACTAAGGAGAAGGGGAATTGTTTGGTTAGTGTCTGCTGAGTCTTAGTGGACGTGTGGAGGTTTAGGATAGAGGATTTGGGTTCATTGAGTTTGTAGTATGATACGTCAGAGTAGTTTTTAAGATGCTCGCAAATCGATTGAAGCGACTTTTGCGGGTTAGTTATCATCAGAATGATGTCATCTGAAAACAGACTAATTTTGTGTTCAGTTGTAAGGTTTGTAATTCCTGAAAAGTTGGGGTCATCTCTGAGTTTTGAAGCCAAGGGTTCAATGAGTAATGCGAAGATTATGGGGGACAAGGGACAGCCTTGTCTCGTACCGTTGGAGATGTGAAAGGGTTGTGATAGTGTGCCATTTGTTAGTATAGGGTAGGATTGCAGAGAGCATCCAATCCGTAATTCCAAATTTTTGGAGTGTTAATTGCATAAATAGCCAATGTATTCGGTCGAATGCTTTTTCAGCATCTAAGGACAGAAGTAGAGAGGGTTGTTTTGTGGTTTCCAAGTTATGAATTAGGGAGATGAGTCTCCTGGTTGCATCTGGTGCCTGGCGTCCAGGGATGAAGCCTACTTGATTTGGATGAATTAATGTAGGGAGGTATGGAAGTAGTCTTTGTGCTATGACTTTGGCATATAGTTGTATGTCCGTGTTTAATAGAGAGATTGGTCTATAATTCTGTACAAGTTGGGGGTCTTTACCTGGTTTTGGAATAGTTGTAATTATGGATTGGAGCATGTCTTTGGGAAATTCGCCTGTTGAGGTGGCAAGGTTGAAAAGGGTGGTGAGATGTGGTGTAAGCTCAAGTGCAAATATTTTGTAAAATTCATTTGTGAAGCCATCATTTCCTGGTGATTTATTTAGGGGTAATGTTTTAATGTATTTGGTTATTTCTGCGGGGGAGATTGGGGTAGAGATGATAGAGAGTTGTGAGGGAGTAAATTGAGGGAGATTTGTAGTGTCTAAGAATTTTTGTATGGATATCGTTGTTGGTTGAGTTGTATCTGGGTCATCTTTGATGTTATAAAGTGTTTGATAGTAGGTAGCAAAAGCATTAGCTATGTCTTGCGGGTTTGTGAGAGATGCACATGTTGTTGGATGTTGGATTAAGGATATTTTGGATTTGAGACGTTGTTGCTTAATTAGTTTCGATAGTTGCTTAGAGAGTAAAATTTTGCTTTCGTTTTTTGTAGGTTAAATTCATATTTGTATAGTAGAAGAGTTCTGAGTTTGTGTCTGTCTGAGGTCAGTGAATCGTGTGTGGAGGGATTGGGGTTGTTTTTACTGATTCCTTCTTTTAGTTTTATGGATGCAAGAAGTTGGCCAATTTGCTGGGTTCTTTGTTTGTTGATGCGAGGGTTTAATTGTATGATGATACCTCTCATGTATGCTTTATAGGTGGACCATAATGTGGTTATGGTGGTGTCAGGTGTGCCATTAAATTAAAAAAAATACTTTATGGGCTTCTAGTAAATGTTTCTGGTTATCTGGGTTCTTCAATATCGAGGAATTCAGTCTCCAGATACGGGGGATTGAAGAGTGTTGTTTGCCATCCAGAGTTATATTGATTGGAGCGTGATCTGACCAAGTTATTGTGCCAATTTTGGATGATGTTACATGCTGTAGGGTCCATTTGTCGGTAATAAAAAAGTCGATTCTGGAGTAGGACAGGTGAGATGGGAAATAGTAGGTGTAGTCTCTTTCGCTGCTGTGGTGACATCTCCAGATGTCATAAAGATCATGGTCATGTAGGAAATGATTAAGATTATGTTTGGTGGAGCGTTTGTTGGTGGAGGAGTCCAGGAGTGGGTTCCCACTGATGTTAAAATCTCCGCCGATGAGTAATCTACCCTGTCTGTGAGAAGAGATGGTGGATTGGAGTTTGCGGAAGAATTGTAATTGATTGTTATTGGGTCCATAGACGTTGACTAAGGTATCTGGTATGTCGTTAAGTTTGCAGATTAAAATGTGAAAGCGTCCTTGAGGGTCTGCTATTTCCGAAATGTGGTGGAATTGTGTAGAGTCTTTTATAGCTGTGAGAACCCCATTCTTCTTCTTAGCGTTAGTGGCCGTGTAGATATGGGGAAATCGGTGTAGTTGAAATTTAGGTGACTTGGTGGTTGAGAAGTGTGTTTCTTGAACGAAGAGGATATCCGCCTGTAGTGTGCAGGTTTCTTTTTGGAGCATCGATCTTTTGAAGGGGGAGTTTAGGCCCCGAACATTAAATGATGTTATATTGATCATGACATAGGTCGTTGGTTTGGTTGGTGGAGTAGAGGGGTTGTTTCTGGGTATGTTGAGATAAGTTGGGGAAGCTTGGTAGGGCAAAAGACATTTTTTCTTTGGGTTTGGTAAGATAAGATTTGTTTGCTCAATGGTGTACGTGATAGTTTCCGTATGGTGCTGGAGGTTTCAGGTGGTCCGATGTTGTAAATGGTCGACTGGTGGTGCAGGGGGTTGTAGACATGACGGGAAGTAAAAAGGACTTGCGGAAAATGCAAGCAACATGAGTAGCATAGGGTGCTACTTCAAAAACCGGGGGATGTGAACAAGCAATGACCAAAAAATGGGTCATGCCAAACAAAGTCTTGTAACTTCCGAATATTCTGGAAAGGGCCAAGCGCCAGAGGGTAAGAGGTTGCAACCGGAGCGTAAAGAGTGTGGTATAAAGAGAGTGTTGTTACTCAGGTTCACTCTGCCTCCATTTGCTGTGCCGTTGTAGAGGCGGGTTGGTGGGGATCCTCAGGTATTATGTTCCATGTTTTCAGTAAAGCGATACCTGCTTTGAGAATTTTAATCGTGTGTATTCTGCCCTGATGCTTGATGGTTAGTTTGGTGGGAAAGCCCCATTGGTAGCCTATTCCATGGTTTCGTAGGGCCTTGGTGATGTTGATCATCTTTTTGCAGTTAAGGAGAGTGGCTTTCGACAGATCTGCATATAATCTGATATTTGCATGTGATGGCGGGAGCTGGGGGGGGGGGGTTCTGGCTGCTGTCATTATTTTTTCTTTTATATGATAAAAATGAATGCGCGCTAGGACATCTCTGGGGATGGATGCTAATAGGAATGCGGGTTTAGGTATTCTATGCGCTCGATCTATGGCAAGCTCCATGTTTGAGAGAGATGGTATGAGGTGCTTCATATATTGTTGAAGATATGCAGTTAGCGAATCATTAGTGATTTTTTCAGGGATGCCTCTGAATTTAATATTATTGCGTCTGGAGCGGTCTTCTAGGTCCGCCAGTTTCAGATTTATTTGCTCAGTTTCAGAAGTGTGGTCATCGGGTGCGTCAATGAATTCATTATCCGCTGTAATTACATCTCCCATTCTCGTTTCAATATGGCGTAGTCTGTGCTCTTGTTGCTGGACCGCATTTAAGATCTGGGATATTGATGTGGCTATATCATTATGTAGTGTCTGCCGTAAAGATAGTAGCATGTTCTTCATGCAGATTTCTGTGATGGGCTGATCTGAGGCAGGGAAGGACTCTATTAAAGATAGCTCTGTGGTATGCTGAGGAGAGGGATGGCTGATAGCCTGATAGTCAGTTGGAACGTCTGAATCTAGACGAGGTCTAGATTTGGCTGGGCTGCTAGTGGTGGGTGACAGAGGGGGAGATAACTCACCCGGGTCTCCAGGATACAGAGGAGAGCGAAGCCTGTCATGCAGCAGCTGGGATCTGTTGTCCCCCTCATGGCTTCTGTGTGCTGTGTCCGTGCAGCCGGCGCCATCTTGGATCCCTGACGAGACAGCAGGGAAGAATTGGGTAAGTTTCCCTGGTTGCCCAGGGGCTTTGCGGCGGCGAGGCATGTCGGGTGAGGGTTGTAGACCCTGTATGTAGATGCCTATGTGCTCCGGGTTGCTCAGGGTCGGTGTGAGCCGCGGGTTGTCTGGCGGGTGGACGGAGCGGAGCTCAGCACACGTCCATTTGGGAGCCGGCCGCGCATGCACAACCTCCAATAGTGTACTATAATACACCAACCCCCAAAAAGGGGGGTTATGCCTCTAGTGCAATATGAGTGATTATTACATACAAATTCCCTTAAACCACATAAGATAATTAAAAGAATGATTGTAGAAATAGAATAAATAAAATTAATGATAGGGGACTACAATAAACCTCCCCCTAGCCTAGATGCACAATTGGAAGAGGTACACAACAAAACACATATTGTATAGGCAGGTGTAATGTAGTACTTCACTACATTCTACACGTAACACCTCTAGACTCAGACATTTAGAAATGTCTATGAATGTATTAAAAGGAAACAACTAAAATATCAGGTACTTAAATATTCAGACCCTTTACTCTGTACTTTGTTGTACCTTTGGAGAAGTACCTTTGGAGAAAGATCAGTCAGGGTGGTCATCTGACAAGGCAGGTTAAAACCACAGAATCGTGTAAGACAGAGCAGCACTCCCATCTTGGTGTCAGCTATGTGATATGGGAGTGGGAAGAAAAACAGAAAGCACAACCTATGAATTATGGACCCTATAAGACTCTTGGTTATGATTTTTCATTTAAAAATGTTTTGATATTGTTGTAATTTGTTATTATGATTAGTTTCATTATTTATTTATGTTGATGAGTTTGATAGCACAGTGTATACACTTATAACTACAGGGCGGCAACATCATACTTTTTGGATTACTAGTAACTCAAATAACTACTTGTTACAACCAAGGTATGCAAAATACCATCTCTGAATGCACAACACGTTGAACCTTAAAGCAGATGGGCTACAGCAGCAGAAGACCACACCTGTCAACTAAGAATAGGAAACGGAGGCTACAATTCACACAAGATCACCAAAATTGATCAATATAAGATTGGAAAAGCGTTGCCTGGTCTGATGAGTCTCAATTTCAGTTGTGACATTCAGATGGTAGGGTCAGAATTTGGCATAAGCAACATGAAAGCATGGGTACATCCTGACATTCATCTACGGTTCAGGCTGGTGGTGGTGGTGTAATGGTGCGGGGGATATTTTCTTGGCACACTTCGGGCCCCTTAGTGCAAGTAGGTAGGTGGTCTTTTTCCTGTTCCTTGGGGGCCCCCTCAAGATACCAAAGGTCACACCTGGACACAACTATGAGATCTCGTAAAGTGAATGCACTCAAGTCACCTCAGTTGCATTTGCAAACACTTCAGTTTTATTGGCATAACATCAGGGTTTTTATACTATAGTCTTTGGGCAAACACACCCTCAGACCATCCAATCAAATACATGTACATTTTTTTACCTTAACTCTTAATTATTTTTACCTTAACCCTTAATTATTTGTATGAGGTTTGCATTTTCACTCTTCTGCTTTGTCTGTCACGCCATATCTGGTCTAACGCCCAGACCATGGCTGTAATCTGACCCAACGCCCAGACCATGGCTATAATCTGACCCCACGCCCAAGCTGTGGTTACAACTTTTTCAGAAATGAGAGTATACCTTATCTGCTTTTTTGTAAAGTTTGCAAAAACACTTACTTCTACATGAAGCTGGCATAAACAGTTTTGTTAGTGTGTACATATCTCATATATATGTATGTTAAACTAGCATCTTGTATTAGTGTATACAAAATGGATTCAGTTATATTCCATTTAATCCTTTCACTTAGTACCAACTGAGCATTGTTTAAACGCCAAGGCCTACCTTAGTATTGTTGCTGACCATGTCCATCCCTTTATGACTATAGTGTACCCATCTCCTGATCGCTACTTCTGGCAAGATAGTACACCATGTCACAAAGCTCTAATCATCTCAAACTGGTTCCTTGATGACAATGAATTCACTGTACTCCAATTGCCTCCACAGTTACCAGATCTCAATACAATAGAGTACCTTTAGGATGTGGTGGGACATGAAATTCGCATCATGGATGTGCAACTGACGACAGCAACTGCATGATGCTATCATGTCAATATGGACCAAAATTTCTGAGGAATGTTTCCAACTCCTATTTGAATCTATGCCATGAACAATTAAGGCAATTCTCAAGGCAAAATTGGGTCCAACCCAGTATAATAAAGTGGCCAGTGAGTGTATATGTATATACTGTATATATATATATAGAGAGAGGAGAAGATAATGTGTTAATATACAAAGCCTTACTACGTCAATTGTCTGGTGAGAGACTATTACAACTTGTATATGGACTTATAAAGGACTGGGGAGAGTTTATTGAGTGCTGATCTTTGTACAAATAGTTTATCTGCCTAGGGAGGGTGGCAGTTTCATTTTTAACTGCTTGATATGCATAATATTTATACCTTTTTGTGTTGTTGAGTACCCTATAATGTGATATTTCAGTTTTTCCTTTTTCATACATTTGCCAAATTCTGTTTTCACTTTGTCATTATGGGGTACTGAGTGTTTTTTAACCTTTTTTCAGTCAAGGCACTTTTAAAATTATGGATAATCTCACGGCACCCTTTAAAATTTTACATAATCTCAAGGCACCCCATTCTAAAATGTAAAATACTATCCTACACACATCCAGTACACCCAACGTTACAGGTGATTTATTCTTTCAAAGCAAATACACCTTTGCACACTGGTACCAACTGGTATTCCAATGTGTCTTTCTCCCTCACTCTTCTCATGTGATTCCAGTGCATTACACAGAGGGGAAAACAAGGATGATGTGCATGCACCCCATGTCCTCCTTATCAATGCAATTGGCTGTTAGTATGCTGGCAGCTAGAAGGTCATAGTGCACAATGAAAACCTTTTGCTTTGTGTATTAAAAGGCAAGACTGATCCACCTGCTGGCTTGTATACAATTTTTAGGCATTTTTCCAAGGCACCCCTGAAGAAGCCTGAAGGCACCCCAGGGTGCCTGGGCTCCCCAGTTGAAAAAGGCTGGTATAGAATAATGAGAAAGAAAAAAGAGTTTACCCGGTTCCCGCTCAGCCTATTGTACAATGATACTCGGGTAAGACCGCTCTTGTTTTGGAAGGACGTCATGTGATGTTCTTCCATTCTTGCCACGCATCCCCCCGAGGATGTGCAGTGCATTGACTGGCGGTGAGCTGTGTCCCTCAGACACAGTGCATCACCAATCAGGGTAAAGAGCCAATGATGTTGGCTCTTTACCATGTGATAAGCTATGTCCAATCACAGCTGATCACATGTAAACAAATGTTGGTTATCAGCATTTCCTTTCCTCAGCGATGTCACTGTCTGAAGAAAGGAAAGCCAATAACCGGCTTTCCTGTGACAGCAGATGTTTAGTGCCCTGATGATCAGTGCAGACCCATCAATGCAGGATATCAGTGGCCATCAGTGCAGTAGATCAGTACCCATCAGTGCCGCCTATCAGTGCCTCTTCACATGTGCCCATAAGTGAGAATCAGTGCAGCTTATCAGTGCCCATTAGCCATCAGTGCCAATCAGTAACGCTTCATCAGTACCTATCAGTGCAACCTCATTAGTGCAGCCTATCATTACCCATCAGTGCAGCCTATCATTGCCCATCAGTGCAGCCTCATCAGCGCACATCAGTGAAGAAGAAAAAGAAAAATTACTTATTTGCAACAGAAACAACAAAAAAGTTTTTTTTTCCAAAATGTTCGGTCTTTTTTCGTTTGTTTAGCAAACAAATACAATTTCGCTCTCCACCTGCTCTGAGACATACAATATATAGCAGTTAAACTCAAAATCAGTTTACTGCAGTATATCAGGCAGAAATTGTGATTTTTTTGCTGGAGGTTACAACATATTATCTCTCACTGGCTGGTTTTTACTGGTTACAGCACACATTACGGCTCACTGATTAGTTGGTAGAGGTTACAGCACATGATTTCTGCTTGCTGATTGGTTGTTAGAGGTGACATTTCTACACTCTTCACCAATGTTAGGGGGGACTTACACTGATGACCAATCTAAGAGGGGATTTACACTGACCACCAGTGTAAGGGCAATTCTGCATCTACCACCAACATAAAGGGAAATTTACACTGACCACCAATGTAATGGGCAATTTACACTGACAATCAATGTAATGGGAGATTTTACACCAACAACCAATACATTTCTAATCTGGCCACTAATGTAAGGGGGAATTTACACCGACCACCAATTTAAAGGGGGCTTCTACATGAAGAACCATTGTAAGGGAGGATTTGACACTTTCCACAAATGCAAGTTTTTATTTTTTATTGACTACCAGTATAAAGAGGAGTTTCTAAACTGGCCACCAATGTAAAGGGAATTTACACTGACCACTAACGTAATAGGAGCATTCACAGTGACCACCAATGTAAGCAGGGATTCACATTGACCACCAATGTAAGGGGGACATTCACACTGACCACTAGTGGGAATGAAAGTATTCTACTCCATGCCCCAATATAATGAGAAGATATACACTGACCACCATTGAAATTGACATTTAGCCTATGTCCACATTTGAGCATGTTGGGAACGCATGCAAAATTGCTTTCCTTACACCACAGAAACATGCTGCCTTTTAGCAGATAGATAGCAGTGCTATTAATTGTTAATGACAACCTCATGCATCTGCTAACCTGCACATTTTCACATGCACCAAAATTCACGATGCTGTGGCACTGTGTAGCCCAGTGTTATTTTGAAAGAGGGTCGGGGATTTTTTTCTGCATTTATAGCACATAGAGCAGACCATTGAAATGAATGGTCTGTCCTACATGTGGCTTACAACTTTATTCACCCTGCCAGAACACCTTTGCATCCTAAATTTCCCTGCTAACTTCTGCACCCCAAACCTTCCCCATCCTCTCCACTCCAACCTCTTTCCCCACCTTAACCTTAAATGCCTCCTCTGCTCATCATTTCACCCACCTTCTGTACCTCTCTACGTCCCCTACTTTCTCACCTGTGCACTCCAAACTATAATTCCTTTTCTGCCTACCTCCCTCCGCACAAACCCCCCACTTTGCCTACGTTTGCAGAACAGGCTGCTGGTAGGCTCAGTGACCACAGTTGCAGGCAGGACTTTCAAGCATGCCCCTGTTTACCTCTTCAGTGGGCAGTATTGAGGTAATAGTGGCTGGGACCTTCAGGGAGGGGGGCATTATATACACATGAATTCTGTTGCTATTTACATATGAATGGCGTATTGCGCCGCTATTTACATATGAATGTCACTGCTATTTGCATATGAATGCCGGATGTTTATCTATAAATGCTGACACAGTCTGCACACTTGAGTCATCTGTACATGGCAATAGAGCAGAGCTGGGCAGCATACAGTAAGTGACAGTACTTCACACTGAGATATCATGACACAGCCTGGGATGAAGACTTCAAGGGATAAAGGAATGTAAACCGGGACAGTTGGCAAATATGGGGCAGCTGTTTTGGGCCCCACAACAATGGCTGGGCCCATAGCAGCTACCCCTTTTGCCCCTCCTTAAAGATGTCCCTGGATCTGACCACCTCCAGTATTAGAGTGCTTCCCTCTCTGGATGAAGGAGCACAGAGGGCACGTTTGGACAGTAGTATTGTCAGGGAAGGAGAGTTTTAGTTTTCTGTAATGTATTTTTGGCCTTTTTAATATATATTCATATATATATATATATATATATATATATATATATATATATATATATATATATGTTTACACACAGTGCTCAGCATAATTGAGTACACCCCTTTTCAAAAAATAAGACTTTAATCAATATCTCAATGAACACAAGAATAATTTCCAAAATGTTGACAAAACTGAGTTTTATAGAACATTTGTTTAGCTCATTACATGAAAGTAAGGTTAATAATGTAACTTAGATTACAAAATATTCAGTTTTACTCAACTTAGTTGATGCAAAATTGAATACACCCCACAACAAAAACTACTACATCTAGTATTTTTTATGACCTCCATGATTTGTAAGGACAGCACCAAGTCTTCTAGGCATGGAATGATTAAATTGGCAACATATTGCACCATCTATCTTTTTCCATACTTCAAGAGAAACCACTTTTAGAGCCGGGATGCTGAATTGAGATTGATGTTCAACGTGTCTCTTCAGAATTCCCCATAGGTGTTCAATGGGTTCAGATCAGGAGACATAATTGGCCACTGAATCACTTTCACCCTTTTCTTCTGCAGAAATGAAAACATTTGGCCTTTTCTGTGTTTTGGATTATTGTCATGTTGGAAAAGTGCATGACGACCAAGGGTATGGAGTGATGGTAGCATCTTCTCTTTCAATTTAGCATCTTATGTTTCAACATCTGTGAATTCATGATGTCATCAATGAAATGCAGCTCCAGAACACCAGCAGCACTCATGCAGCCCCACAGAAGGACCCTGCCACCACCATGTTACACTGCAGGCACCATTCATTTTTCTTTGTACTCTCCACCTTGGCAACCCACATTTGTGGGAATATTTTGTAGTATAGTGTTCCATAGAAAATGTTGATTCTGAAAGAAAAGTAAAGGTTTCCTGACAAATCTGTTTGGGGTGTACTCATTTATGCTGAACACTGTATGTATGTATATATATATATATACAGTCATGGCCGAAATTGTTGGCACCCTTGATATTTCTCCAGGAAATCATGTATTTCTCACGAAACGTATTGCATTAACACATGTTTTGCTATACACATGTTTATTCCCTTTGTGTGTATTGGGACAAAACAAAAAAAGGGAGGAAAGAAAGCAAATTCGACATAATGTCACACAAACCTCCAAAAATGGGCTGGACAAAAGTATTGGCACCCTTTCACAACTGCGGATAAATAAGAATGTTACAAGCATGTGATGCTCCTGTAAACTCACCTGGGGCAAGTAACAGGTGTGGGCAATATAGAAATCACACCTGAAAGCAGATAAAAAGGAGAGACGTTCACTTAACCTTTGCATTGTGTGTCTGTCTGTGCCACACTAAGCATGGACAACAGAAAGAGGAGACGAGAACTGTCTGAGGACCTGAGAACCAAAATTGTGGCAAAATATCAACAATCTCAAGGTTACAAGTCCATCTCCAGAGAACTAGATTTGCCTTTGTCCACAGTGCGCAACATTATCAAGAAGTTTGCAACCCATGGCACTGTAGCTAATCTCCCTGGTCGTGGACGGATGAGGAAAATTGATGAAAGATTGCAACGCAGAATAGTCCGGATGGTGGATAAGCAGCCCCAAACATGTTCCAAAGACATTCAAGCTGTCCTGCAGGCTCAGGGAGCATCAGTGTCAGCGCGAACTATCCGTCGACATTTAAATGAAATGAAACGCTATGGCAGGAGACCCAGGAGGACCCCACTGCTGACACAGAGACATAAAAAAGCAAGACTACAGTTTGCCAAAATGTACTTGAGTAAGCCAAAAGCCTTCTGGGAAAACGTCTTGTGGACAGATGAGACCAAGATAGAGCTTTTCGGTAAAGCACATCATTCTACTGTTTACCGAAAACGGAATGAGGCCTACAAAGAACAAAACACAGTACCTACGGTAAAATATGGTGGAGGTTCAATGATGTTTTGGGGTTGTTTTGCTGCCTCTGGCACTGGGTGCCTTGACTGTGTGCAAGGCATCATGAAATCTGAGGATTACCAAAGGATTTTGGGTCGCACTGTAGGGCCCAGTGTCAGAAAGCTGGGTTTGCGTCCAAGATCCTGGGTCTTCCAGCAGGACAATGACCCCAAACATACGTCAAAAAGCACTCAGAAATGGATGGCAAAGAAGCGCTGGAGAGTTCTGAAGTGGCCAGCAATGAGCCCAGATCTAAATCCCATTGAACACCTGTGGAGAGATCTTAAAATTGCTGTTGGGAAAAGGTGTCCTTCCAATAAGAGAGACCTGGAGCTGTTTGCAAAGGAAGAGTGGTCCAAAATTCCGGGTGAGAGGTGTCAGAAGCTTATTGATGGTTATAGGAAGCGACTGATTTCAGTTATGTTTTCCAAAGGGTGTGCAACCAAATATTAAGTTAAGGGTGCCAATACTTTTGTCCAGCCCATTTTTGGGGTTTTGTGTGACATTATGTCATATTTGCTTTTCTGCCTCTGTTTTATATTTGTTCCAATACATACAAAGGGAATAAACATGTGTATAGCAAAACATGTGTTAATGCAATACCTTTTTTGTGTGAAATACTTGATTTTCAGGAAAAATATCAAGGGTGCCAACAATTTCGGCCATGACTGTATATATATATATATATATATATATATCTCAGGATGTAGTAGGCACCCTTTCTTTCTCTCTTGGAATTGCTGTTTAAAGTTGATATGTAGAATCTTATTTATGGTGCATGTTTGATATACTGATTTTTAACATTAGTTTGTTTTGTTGTTGATTATGAATATAGCCAAATGTAAATATTTCATATTTTCCTTTCCAGTTTTAAACAGAGAGAAACTAAAGACGATAAACAGAATAAGTAAAAGAATTGCTCCAAAGTGTAATCTGTTAAAATGTGGCCTATCGTAACACAACTTTTATTGTACATTTTCTTCTGCTGGGCAGGTAAGACATTTTGTTTTACATACAAATATTATAAGTACATCAGTGTGGTTTATATGATCTTTAGCACCGTACATGTACATGTTGTACTCAGATGTTCATGTTGAAAGCTTGTCTATACCCATAACCCTTTTTTTAGTTTTAGATAGAACAGGGATGGGTTAAAACCGTTATCAACATGTGCTGTTAGGTAAATGTTAATAGGCAGATGCATGACACTAATCCATGTAATACAAACATATCCCAATGCTATTCAAAATAAAACATCAATATTTTAGAAAAAGGGTGGACAATTTCAGTTAATGATTGGTAGGTTAGACTGTGACATGCTAAAGTTTTCACTAGGTACATTTTCACTTAGATTTTTCAAATTCACATAATTAAATCTTGTCTTCTTTTGTAGAGGTGCTTGATAAAGTGAATCTATACATAAATGCTTAAAGTGATTGTAAAGGATCAAAGTTTATTTAAAAAAAAAATAACAAACATGTTATACTTACCTGTCCTGTGCAATGATTTTACACAGCTCAACTTCAATCCTTCTGTTCCTGGGTCCCTTCACCAGCGCTCCTTGCTCCCCCCCCCCCCCTGCCGAGGGCCCCCATAGCAAGCCACTTGCTATGGGGGCACTCCTGTGGGCTTGCTCCTGAGCTGTCTCTGTGTGTCCATAAGACACACAGAGCATGGCTTGGCTCCACCCCCTGCACCATCTTCACTAGCTATGATTGACTGGGACAGTGTGAAGGGAGAGAGCTGAGAAAGCTGAGAGAGAAGAGGCACATCACTGGATCAAGATTGTTCTCAAATATGTATAACCTTCAGCCTTTAGAACCACTTTAAATGTATCTATAGGGTACTTTATTAATGTATTTATTTACTTTTATTTAGATTTGTAGTGGCAAGAGCCACTGGCCAGGTTTCTACACTGACGGAAAAAACAACATTTTGAGTTGCCACCAGAGAAAAAGCAGCAGGGATATCTTTAAAAAGGAGACACATGTTCTCTACTTCATCCAAAATGGAATAAAAAGTTTGGGCTTTTGACACACTTTTAATTGTAGCTATGTTACCATTCTTGATGGGATGGATACATTTAGATTACTGGAATGCAAGAAATGCTTAACTTTCCCATAAATTTGTTACTCCATTCCATACTGATCACATGTTTAAAAGCTCAGGTTTTGGTCACATTATCTTGGTGAAGGATAGGATTAGCTGATTTGAATTCAGTTTCTCCCTTCAGAAGAAAATCATTGTTCAAATGTTGCTGATGCTCCCATACCTGGGATAATTGATCCAGGGAATATCCAATTGCCTCTTGGGGGATCAGTGGGGGGGGGGGGTTATTTTTTGTGCTATAAATAAAAAATACCAGAATTTTTGAGAAAAAAAAAAACAATATTTTTTACTTTTTGCTATTAAACATATACATGTGTGTATATATATACTCACACTGCAATTTTTTTTATTTTATTTTATTTTTTTTTTACTAGTAATGGCGGCGGGCATTCTGACATTGGGGGAACTGACTTAATATCACTGACATCCCCAGTGACACCAATACAATGATCAGTGCTAATAAAAAGCACTGACACTGTACTAATAAAACTGGGCAGGAAGGGGTTAATATGTGGGGCGATCAAAGGGTTAACTGTGTGCTGTGTCACAGTGTGCAGTGTGAGTGCTTTATGCTGTAAGCACACTGCTTTGTATGGCTTTGCTATGCAGAGCCATACAAAGCAGTGTGCAGGAGCTGACAGGGGAGAGATCTGCGTTGCTTATACACAGGTCTCTCCTCTGTCGGAGATACTCGGCATTCACCAGGTGCCGGCCAGAAATCACCGGCTGGGACCCGGTGATTGACAGCCGAGGCCATGAATGAAGGCTAGGGTAGGGTGCCCCCTACCCGGAACTGCAAAATCACGTGTATATATACATGATTTTGCGTACTCGTGCTGCCCTGTAGCAGTATTTCTGCTATAGGGCGGTATGGAAGCAGTTAAAGAAGAATTCCAGGTATGGAATTTTATACATCAGTCTTTATCAACATTTTTAACACAGAGGAAAAAACTTTCTGGTCTCAGGGAACCCTTGCTAAAAATGATAATATCTACAACTCATGATACGTTAGTGTAATGGTTAATGGGTCACTTTTTGTTGCTGGAAAAAAATTACCCCCTTACAGATAGCTAAAAAGATCAGTGGTGTTAGTGGTAACTTACCTGAGAGGCAGACATTGCTCCTTGGTCAAGGAACGCCTGGCAACACCTGGAGGAACCCTAGGGTTTCATGGAATCCTGGTTGAGAAACTCTATTATACATAATTATGTTGATCCAGCTTGGACCAATGTAACCATGTATATACCATACCTGTGGTACCTCTAGAAGCTGAAAATCACTGTAGTAGACACGGCTACTCCAGTGATCTCCTCTAGCGTCCATGCCCCGTGCCAAGAGGCTGTCCTGTTGCATTCTGAACACAAGAGATTGGCTGCTTGGCACGTGTATCATTCAGAGAAAGCAAAGTATTTTCTCAATGAATGACAAGCATTCTCTGAATGGTGCCCATGCTGAGTGGCCGACCTCCTGTGGGATCCCATAGGTATGATATATGCATACAGTAGTAATATTGGTCTGTGGTGGACCAATGTACCTATGTATAAAATGCCATACCTGGGATTCTTCTTTAAAGCACCTCAGTTACCGATAGTCTGTAAATATATCATCATAGGGAACAATTTTCTATGTGTTGAATGTACTATAATTATTTAGAACAATGTTGAACACAGCTTGTACTCAAAGAACACAGGAACATTTCCATGTATTTAGCAATGTTAGCTATAGAATAAAAATGTTTTAGATGGGGGGTAGGCAGGGAAAGTGGGCTTAAGGTTGCTATTTTTTGTGAGGTGCATACAGGCGAATTAACTAAATATAATACACGCAGATTTCCATAATAGGATTTGTTACACGTGACTGTATAAAATATTTAGTTTATGCTTTAATATCAGTACTTTACTAGGTGACCTGAAACAGGTACATGCGGCCTGTTACTGCAGTGTGCATGTGGCCATTTATTTAAATCCTTTAATGTGTCACATAACACATTGATGTCTGTGCCTGGAGTGAAAAGAGGACATTGCTTGTAAAGGTCAGCAGCAGTTAGAGGCAGTAGGAGTATGTGCATGACAGTGTGAGCTGCGACAGATGTTTCACTTCAGACAGAGAAAAATATTCCTACGCTGTTCTCTGTAACTAATGCTGCATAGGACTAGAAAGTTTATGATAAGAAAAATATATAGGATAAATCATTTTTATGTTGGATAGGTCTTTCATCTCATACAGCATTTTAAACTGGTAGCTGGGATGATGGTAAAAAATTCAAATATGCTTCTTAATTTGCATTAAAATAATCCAATCCGTTGTAACAGCTGCATATCATAAAAGCATAGTTGCCCACATTTTAAAATTAAAAATTGTTTCACTGGCCTCTCTTTCTACAGATTGTGTCTATATGGAAACATATAAAAATGTATATACAGTATAGTGAATATACACACATACACATCATACACACATGTTTTCACACCTATGTGGGTTTTTTTCTGGTGTTCCAGTTTCCGCCTAAAAAAATGTAATGGCATCCACCCAATTTAGCTTCAATGTGCTTGCTGTGTTTCTTTATTGACTGTGATAGGGCATTCGACTGCAAGGTCATTCTGACGTGTTACATGCGGCAGAATTTGTTGGCATTTATTTACGAGTACAGTAAACTGAATACATGTGAATGGAAGAGTGTCAGAACTATTTTTTCTTGCAGCTGAACTCTTACTTGGTTTTTCTTGTTGAGATTGGAACTTAGGATGTGTTGGACAAAAGGGACCTACCTCATGTTCCTTCATAGATGGATCTCTAAAGGACGTTAGTTAAAGTGAAAAAAAAAACAGTTTTGGTCTTCATTTTTCTTTCTACTTAGTTTAGGTACAATTGCAGATTCTGCCTTAAATATTAGCTTGGCTCATACCGTCTGTCAGTGCTTTACGTTGATTGTGATATTATTAGTAATGCCTACATTTATTGATTTTTGTGGTAACTGTTTCTGTGGATTGAACTTTAGAGGATGGAAAAAGATATGGGCCAGTTTTTGAAGAGCAGCCAATTGACACCATTCATCCGGAAGAATCTCCTGATGGCAAACTTTCAATGAACTGCAGAGCCAGAGCAAATCCAACTCCAGTATATAAGTAATTATTATTTTCACTTACGTGACATTATTGAGTTTTGTTAATCAAATGTATGAAGTAGAAGGGTTTTCAGGACCTCATAGCAGCCATGCAGATTTTAGATGCAATTGTACATTGCAGGTTTAAAAAAAAAAAAAGAAGGACAGATATGATTGGGATACAGGAAATAACACTAAAAATATATTATTATTCAAAGGAAACCTGTGAATTTATATTATCTTCCAAGTTTTCTTGGTCCAATAGTGTGGCATATCTTCAGCTTATCTGCCAAAGTTTACTCCCTCAAAATTTACTTGGCTTATGTCATCTTACATAGCCCACTGTGTCCTCCCATTGGCCAGTAAAGCTTGTCATCACTTTTGATGGTCAATTTGAAGAAAACAGGAACTTTGGGCAATTTTAGAAGATGAAGTTAGGCCACAGTTTTACTTTACAATGTAATTGAGTGGAGTCAGATGGGGTTTAATGGGTATTTTGCGCCCCATCATGCACTACTATGGAAAGTATTTTGTAATTATCCATTTTTAGAATGCACCCTAGAGCAAGTGACACCAGTGTTATAGGTTTTGAGCATTTAAAGTAAATAAGGACCAATAATATTGAAGTTTCTCAATGAGGCGCAGTCTGTATTGCCTTTTGCAAGAGAACAAAATCAGACAATTTTTTTTTTTCTCCAGTGTGGGTGTCAAATTGACAAAATAATTTCCAGGTCATGGTATAGCCAGTAACAGTAAAATTCCGCTGGATATGTGTCCTGTTGAATTTGAATAACTACTACTAACAGCTTGCATATAATATTGACAAAGGAGGTACAATGATATTTAATACATTTGTAGTAGTAGAAACAAATTATGGAAATGGTCCAGATATTTTATTTATATACTTGTAGAGGAAAAAATATGAGTTTTCCTGTAAAATGCATTTTGTCATAATTTTAAGGTAATATTATTAACTTTAGGCTAATGCAGAAAAATATCCAGGGCTACAGTGATCTGTACTGCCTTCTTTAAAAGCTCAAAGCCTATAACCAAGGCAGATGTTTAAAGCTAGCCTTTCTCAACCAGGGCGCCCAGGCACCCTGGGGTGCCTTGAGGTTTCTTCAGGGGTGCCCTGGCAAAATGTCTAAAAATTGCCCAAAACTTGTATACAAGTCAGCGGGTGGAACAAGCCTGCCTTTTAGTTAAACAAAGCCACAGGTTTTCATTATGCATCATTACGACCTTCTACCCACCGGCATCCTAACAACCAATGACATCATCAGTTGATAAAGAGGATGTCAGCTGCCTGCACAGCATCCTAGTTTTACCCTTCCCAGCCCCTCTCCATCAACGCTGGGGTCACATTAGCTCAGTGATGGAGAAAAACTGAGGGAGAAGAGAAACACTGGAATACTAGTCAGTACCAGTGTGCAAAAGTGTATTTGCTTTGGAAGAATAAATCACCTCTAGTGTTGGATGTCCTACATGTGTAGATGTTGCTGTGTTATATAAAACTATTAGAACAGTTTTTCCCATTTTAGAATGGGGCACCCTTTTAAAATTATGGACAGCCTTGAAGCACCCCATTTTAGAATGGGGTGCCTCAAGACTGTGCATAATTTTAAAGGGTGCCTCAGGACTGTCCATTATTTTAAAAGGTGCATTGACTGGAAAAAGGTTGAGAAACACTGGTCTAAGTTCACATAGACCTGGTCTATGTAGTCTACCTCACTACAGAGACATCATACAGTGTGAGTAGAAGAAGGCAAAAGGAAAGAAAACAGTACCTGATAACCATAGCAAGTGTCTCTGTTTTTGATCTGCTCAAGACACCCTTTTTGGGAGTCTCAGACGGCCTTTCTGCTATAATAGTAGCAGTAGTTACTTCTCTATTTCCAAGCATTCTAAACTATTCCTACTTTACATGTCCTACTACTGTATGCCTGGAGAGAGATTCTCCTCATATGGAAACTTTGCACCCCATCCTCTTTAATTGAGTGGTACTCAGATATGTCCCATGTACCAATTGATGCATATGAGTAGAGGCTGCCCAGCCAAATATGAGAAAAAAACCTGGTCTGCATGGTTAGACTGGCTGATCCCTATCTCCTCAATGTGTGTTGCAAACTTATGTCCTGTGGTGGCATGTACTGAAACTTGGTCATTCTTTTTTATCTTTTGTCTATACGCTGTGATCTCTGTGAGGCCTATACACATTGTACATTTTGGTATATTGTACTCCTGTAAAGTACTTGAACCAGGGGCGAAGTAGGGGGCCCCATGAGATGCCCCTGGTACCTTTTTCATAGGCTTTTTTGAGTTTGGGCAAGGACACAGGGGCCCCATGATCCCCTATTGCCCGGGGGCCCCATGAGTTGTCAGTCCGCCCCTGACTTGAACTGCGGTAACAACACACCAACTTTTTAACATTGACTTTTTAACTATTTATTAAGTGTATTTATTGTTTAAAGTAGCTGTTACCCTTGCCTTTGAAAGTGTTCATCACCTTATGTTAGTATGGAATAAGATGAAAACATTTATGTTTCAGGTGGAGACTAAATAACTGGGACATTGATCTTCTAAATCCACGTTACAGTATGATTGGAGGTAATCTCGTGATTAACAATCCAGATAAAACAAGAGACACTGGAAAATATGTCTGTATAGTGACCAATGAATATGGAACAATCAGAAGCCATGAAGCCAGCCTCAACTTTGGATGTAAGCATACATTTAAGCATTTGAAAACAACGGGTAATACTAAGCAAACTGCCAGTAACACTTTATTTAGCCTAGTTTATTATCATACTATTTCAGTCTTTACATATCCTTGTTACTGTATCTCCTAAATTACATGGACAATGGTAACTAAACTGGTAATTTTTGACAGACTGTCCACTAGTCACTAATCTCTGTCTCTCCCATATCTTGTCTGCCTATCTGCTTTTATTTCTGTCTTTTTCTCTAAAGACGAGCAGAACAGTGTGGCACCATGAGAAATGACCATTTCAAACATTATCTTAAATATATGTAATACTTTGCCAATCCATAAATCTACCAACCTTGATTTATTCACTCTGTTTGTTTTAACTTTTTCTTTAAAAAAATGTGTGTCACCACATTCACTGTCCTGAACTCTACCAGGCTTGTGATTTAATGATATGGGCTATTAATTCCATAGCAAACAAACTTGTGTGCCAGTTAGTAGCGGGCATGCATTTAAATGAAACAGTAATGCTTGGTGGGAGAAGGGTCAGCACAGTATTTTTTAAAAAAATAGAAAAAATTAATTCTGATTCATAAACTGAAGCAACACTTTTAGATGCAAATCTGGTACAGAGCTTGTGGGTTGACGTTTTAAACATTATTTGTCTATCTGCTATTCTTTCTATCTAATAATAATGACAATAATGATAATAATACATTATTTTTGTAGTTGGTGTACCAGAAAATGTTTTTTTATGGTATTTTAAGCACCACATATTTGTGTTTATTGTATATTGAATTATTAGTGCACTCTGTGGGTGACTACAAGTAGTAGTGTACAACCACATAGTATGCATTGCAGTGTGCTTATTACACTTATTTTCCTATCCTGTGTAAGGTTTAAGGAACATAACAAAATAAGTACCGGTTTGAAATGATTGGCATTGCTCCCAGAAGCCAGTTACCATGACAATGCCACCTTGCTGATTTAGTAACATACACTACCCACCATAAGCGAGCACTATAAACACTGAATAGAAAATGCTACTATATATACAATATATTAAGTACCTGCTTAGTTTATGTTTAATTTGTGTGTCTTAATTTTTTTCATCTACATCTTAGTTGAGACCATTTTTTCAAATGCTCTCTGCTGGAATGCAAGTGAGGCTAGCAACATTTTTTAATTTAAAAATGTATCCCAACAGTCTGAGGAACATTTCACCGTATGGTTGCACACTGTACTTGATTTTTACCATGTCTACAGCAGGAGCTTTGCCCAGTGATTCAATGGGATTGTGGTTGTAAAATCAAAGTATGAACAAAATTCTTCTGTATATTATATATACTGCGTAAACTGCCTTAACCACTCGACAGCAATATCATGTTCTTCATATGTCTTCATGAACAACAGAAGAGCTTGCATGTGGGATAACAGTAAGCCCTATTTTTATATACAATGCTCAGCATAAATGAGTACACACCAACAGATTTGTCAGGAAACCTTTACTCTCCTTTCAGAATCAACATTTTCTATGGGGCACTATACTACAAAATACTCCTACAAATGCAGGCCCCATTGATTGCAAACAAGATGTGTTTATTTGCACATGCAAAAAAGTATTTTTCTTAACAAATTAATTCAAGACCATATTTCAGAAATGAATACACCCCAATGAAAGTCTTAGGAGCAAAGCTAAATTTTAGACAACAAAATCCTGATTAACAAGAATTCAACTACATGTGAGTCAAATTATTCATTAAACAGGTGTCCAGCAGACAGTTGATTAAAAAAGGGCATTACTTAACAAAGAAACTCCCTTCCCATTTCATGCTGTCAGTAATGGCACCACATGGAAGAGAAATGTCACAAGACTTGAGAAAGAAAATCAGTTCTTTACAGAAAGGTGAAGGCTACAAGAAGATCAGCAAAGCTTTACTTGTCAGTCAGAATACTGTAGCAAAAGTGATAAAAAAAGTAACAAAAATGGAACTGCAGCCACTTCACAGAGACGTGCAGGCCATCCACGGAGTTTAACACCTCGACAAGAGTGTCTTCTGATGAGAAGGGTTGATGAAAATCGCCATGCAAGTTCACTGCAGTTAGCCAAATTGGGGTGATTGTTTCCCGTGACACAATATGGCATACACTGCAGGAATAGCATGCATAGGTGTCATCCACGAAGAAAGCCTTTCCTAAAGCCCATGCACAAAATGGTCTGCCTAGAATTTGCCAGGGCCCATGCTGAAAAAGAAGACTACTAGGACTCTGTACTCTGGAGTGATGAGATCAAGATACATGTGTTTAGAACTAATGGCTTCAAAACTGTATGATGTTGCAAAGGTGAAGAGTACAAAAAAAATGCATTGTGCATACAGTGAAACAGGTTGGTGGCAGTGTCCTTCTGTGGGGCTGCATGAGTGCTGCTGGTGTCGAGGAGTAGCATTTCATTGATGGTATCATGAATTCACAGATGTACTGCTTTATATTGAAAGAGAAGATGCTACCATCACTCCGTGCCCTTGGGCGTCGTGAACTTTTCTAACATGACAATGATCCAAAACACACATCTAAGGCTGCTGTTGCATTTCTGAAGAATAACAGGGTGGAAGTGATTCAGTGGCCAAGTATGTCTCCTGATCTGAACCCAATCAAACACCTATGGGGAATTCTGAAGAGACAAGGCAAGCATCACTCTCCGTCCAGTGTCCAGACTCTAAAAGAGGTCGTTCTTGAAGAATGGAAAAAGATAGATGTTGCAATATGTTGCCAACTTGTTCATTCCATGCCTAGAAGACTTAGTGCTGTCCTTACAAATCATGGAGGTCATACAAAATACTAGATGTAGTAGTTTTTGTTGTGGGGTTTATTCATTTTTGCATCAACTAATTTGAGTAAAACTAAAGATTTTGTAATCTAAGTTGTATCATTAACCTCACTTTCATGTAACGAGGTAAACAAATGCTCTATAAAACTCAGTTTTGTAAAAATTTTGGAAACTGTTCTTGTGTTCATTGAGATATTGATTAAAATCTTACTTTTCAAAAGGGTGTACACACTTATGCTGAGCACTGTACATGGCAACATCCATACATTTCATTACATATAAAATTTCATTGTTTTCCATTGGTACACTGTATTTGTGCTTCACTGCTCCATCCCATAAAGCTGGCCTATAAGACAGCCCACTCATTGATAAAAAAATGCTTCCTGTGTGGTGGATATCTTTTCTTTACAGTTGGCAATAGAGAGATAGTGATTGTACTAAACCAATGAGAGTTTCCTTTATTGGTGATTCTACAAATTAAATGTATTACAAAATCATGGAAGAGCTAATTTGGAAAAAGCAAAAAAAAAAAGCAAAAAAAGCATACCTAAGATAAACACTGCTACAATATCTCAAAATATACACAGACTAAAAATACTGTATCTTCTCTTAAATGGAAAGATAAAAAAGGATTTTTATTCAGTGGAATTATACCTGGTTTTTTGACTGCCATCTAGCAGTTGTTGCTAAGTTCAGGTTAGATGTGGGAATGTTTGTATAAGACATGCAAGTATGCTACAAAAATTCGTTTTTTGAAATGGTGATACAGGAATGTTGAAAATTGAAATTGTTTAGCCCAAGTCTATGGTCTAGTACAAAGAGGCATGATGGATACATGCATTAGTGCCTCTGTCAGACCCTTTCTTAGGAGAAACTCGAAGCTCTACAGCATGATCTCTTACAGACACTGTGATCCATAGATTTAAGAAATGCCAAGCCAACACTTTGCTGAATACCTGTTTATTGGCCCATTTTACTCCGTGTACTTTATTTGTCCTAGGGGTCAAGTGGTCATCATGAATATAGGGCAGACAGCTTGATTCTTATGCATGGGGCTTAAATCTCCTTTCCAAGTTATTAGTCTGTTATTGTTGATCTGAACATCAAACAACCCTGTAAATTTAAACTATATAAAGTATATGTATATTTTGTAGCAAATTGAGTTAACTCCGCTTTATATGCTGTACACCACTTTAATTTACAATTACTGCCTAAAGCCTTCATATTGAGCTGTTACCCGTTTGAGTTATTTTACTTACTGTGTATTAATTTGAGTAATTAGCATGAATTTCCTTGTATTCATTTAATGACATGCCTTCATGGATTTATTATAATGTAGACAATTTTTTATTTTCAACCATATTCATGTTTATTCATATACAGTACATGTTCTCCATGGTGTCTGCACAGAAAAGCATAGTTAAGGCTTAATAAATCATTTATAACTGTTTATATTTATGAATTCATATTTTATTAAAGCTGTTATTATTGCTTTAATGAAAGTATAATTAAAAAAACTATATCAGACTTTTTTGATCTCATAGTCTATCTACAAGAATTTATTTTCACTATGGCTACTTTCACACTGAGGAGTTTTTGAAGCGTTTTCACATTAAAAACAGCGCCTGAAAAGCTCAAGAAAAATGCTTCTCTATGCATGTGAATGTATATTTATGTATATCTATTGCCACTGTGGTGTTGTGCGTGCGAGCGGTGCAGTGTAAAAATTCCTGCTTGCAGCATCTTTGGAGCATGTTTGGTGAGTTAAAAGAAATGCTCCAGAAACACCTCTTCCCATTGAAATCAATGGAGAACACTTTAAAAACGCATGAAAAGTGCCCCAAAAACACCTCTGGGAAGTGTTTTTGAAGCAATTTTTAAGTCACATGTCCTTTAAAAATGCTTAGAAAACATGGCAAAAGCGAGGTAAAAATGTCTATGTGTTTTTGCTGTGTTTTTGCAGTGGATCAGCATGAAAATAGCCTTAGTTACACCTTAGAGCAAGCATACTAAGGTGCAGGTAAAGGTCAGCTGTACAAGACCACTTGACCTTGACTTTAAAGGATATTTATTCTACGGAATCCCACAATTATTTTTTAACATTTCAGTGTTCTTAGCCTACAATAGATACCATGTACCAAATACAGTGACATTTTTAACATATCAAACTAGCGCACCTATTATATAAAGTGAACAACAAGCTGTGCTAAAAATAATCACCACTCTGTTCTCTTTAATAATAGACCCCACAGTGCATATGGAACAAAAAACTAAATTTTACAAAGATATATATTTTTGTGCATAAAAAAAAATCTAAATCCACAGTACATAAAGAAACAAAGAATTAACAAATGTCTTTTTGGTTCATAAGCGACAGTGCCAAAGCACCAAATATGTTTCCAATGTCTATAAATAAGTAGGAGTCCAACTTGCATCAATCAAAAAAAAATCTATAAGTGTCCTCTTGGAAATTATCCTTCTCCAAGTAAGATCCACTTCAATGAATGTGCAATCCCACACCCTGTGCTCACACAGAAAATTCACCAAGGGCATGACATTTCCAATCTGAATGTGTCTAATGCTCTTTCTCATAACTTTCCTTTTGCTGCAGTCTATCCGTATGGACTTCTGCTGATGCTAAAAAATAAGTCTCAAATGGTGTGATAATATCTTGTATTTAAAGAATAATTCCAGGCATTGGTATGTTATACATAGTTACATATGCATACTATACCTGGCCGATGCCCATGGAAGCTGGAAATCACTGCTACTTGAGTGATCTCGATTTGCTTCCGGGTCCCATGCTGAGCAGCCAACCTGATGCATTGTAAACACAGGAGGTCAGCCGCTTGGCGGTGGCACAGGGGTGTTTTTTTACCCTTGCAGGTATGAACAGTCCAGCTCTTCCTTCTCCACTCGCAGGGAATCTCAATGCATGCATCCTTTGAGATAAAATGTTTTGCTACTTATTTTTTATGGTCACCATTGCAGATACTGCGGCTTTACAATTGATATACAGGTATAATAACACAAACCCCATTCAATTATTTGTCGAAGTGCAGAGAAGTTTAAGATAATTGACATACATATCCATATCGGTGCAGACCATGACCATGACTAAGACATTAGAAAGAGAATTGCTTTGCCTTGCAAATATCTGCTTTTCCGCTCACATCCACAATGTCTTGATAGGTGTGTCAAAACCTCTCTACAATGCACAAAGGACCAAAAAATTCAGCACACAAGTTGGCTCATATAACAAACTAAAAGACCAAAATTCCCTTAGAAGTTTATCAGAACCTGTTTTTTATCATACATTTGTAAGTACAGTCAAGTTTGGTTGCCACAAGTATTTTTGGACAGATGTAAAAATAGATGGAAGGTTAAGGTTTTTTTTTTTCTTCAGTAAATAGAAAACAGAATAGATAGCATGACTGTCCTTTTTATTGATATTTGTGTTCTAGTAAAAATAATTGAAGGTGAAGCTTCCCAGTGGGGACACAGACAGCATTAAAAGTCAGCGAAAGCTTTTCACTGTTTTATGAAAAAAGGGATTTATTGCTGTCTGTGTCCCAATAATGTGAGAAGAAGCATTCCCAGTGGGAACACAGAAAACTGACATGCAAGCATTAAAAAATACAGTCTACCAGTTGTTAATTTATTTATTGCCTTGTGTAAGTGGAGAAAATGTCATCATTAATTATTATGTAATTTTTGAATATAGATCTTGATCCTTTCCCTCCTGAGGAGCGCCCAGAAGTAAAAGTGAAGGAAGGCACAGGAGTGACGCTGATTTGTGACCCTCCTCCACACTTCCCAGGTGATAACCTTCACAGTGATAATTTACATTGTTTTTTTCTTTCTTACCTGTCATTTGTGGAAATTTACTAAAATTGAGTACTATATATGGTCTGACTGTAGTGCAGGCTGCAGGAGCTCTAGTCAAACAACGCAGCCCTAATAATAATAAGACTCAGCAGCAAGGTATTGCATTTTTTCTTTAGGAACTTACAAATCTCCTTAACATACAGCATAGATATGAAGCCCTTTTTACTATTAAGCTTTTCATCTGGTGAGGAAACTTTTAGAGTGTTGACCCTAGGTAGCACACTGATCATCTACGATAATAGTATGTGATAGGGTATGCCCTAATCATCCAGTTTGGGCTTTATTACATATGTTGCTGTGAAAGGGAGAGTTATAATACTGAAAACAATATATATATATATACTGTGTGTGTGTGTGTATATATATATATATATATATATATATATATATATATATAAAAATTTAGAGCACAAGAAAAGATTGCTCATTTATGTTCCAGCACTCACTGTTTAATCAATCAGTCAATGACAATGCTTAATTTCTAAGCACTAAAACAGGATTCAATATTTGTTCCACATTTGGTCCTGAAAGCTTATGAGCCATTCATTTATTATGGCAAGCTAGAGAATGTGCATCATATGTTGTGAAAGTAGTAGTAGTTAGTCAACAAGCTCTGAGGTAGGAGGTACGCCTCCGAAACGCTCCAACTTGGTAGTCTAATGGGGTGTATGGTTGAACATGACTTCTTATGCTGTGGTATCTTGTGATCTATATGTGATTATATTCTTCACTTCCCATTTGGCATTGATGCTGTATGAATAATAAATAGTTGGTAATGCAGTAGGCCTTTGTGCTCTCCTGTTTGTTCGTTTTGTAGTTCGTCAACAAGACCTATTCTGTAATGTTGAAGACATTTCATAGTTTCCCCAAGCCACTGCTTCAGTGTCAGGAAGAACACCAGTTGCAATCACTGTGGAATGAATAGTTGTTGATCGTCCAAGAACAAGAGTTGTGAAAGTTGTGAAACAACCCTGTTCTAGTTACATAATCCCAACGTTATCAGTCAGGTTGGCATATGTGTTAATTCCTTTATTTACATGGCTAAAGGTGTTGTCAAATTGGCATGGTAGCGAAGTTAAAATGACATGCCATGTTCATTCGTGCCATACGTCCTAAACTTATGGTGTTCAGACAAATGTTCGAACTGAAGATCAAAGAAGAGCCTAAAATGAATGTTTGAATCAAACACTCAGCTCATCCATACCTGCCCCCACATAGGTGACAGTACATTTTTCCAACCTAACAATAAATATAAGCTTCTTCTGTTTGTGTTTAACACCAAAAAAAGAAAATTAAACATAAAACAAATTTCTTAAGATTGTGTGCTGCCTTCAATAGACTTGCCCCTGGTCTTTAGGCATTTTAGTTTTAGGCATTTTAGTTTTAGTTAAATCAAAATCCTAATTTCCCTTAAAAGCACAGATTTATAAAATGTATGCAAAGTATTTATAAAAGGCCTGAGATCTGATGTTGTATTACGTGCAAATATTTCTCTTGTACTGATGTTAGCAGAATCACAGAGAAAGGAGAATCTCCTTTACTTCAGAGAATATGAAGTCTCTTCTCTGAGACTCTTTGAAGACGGCACACCATTCTTAGAGGTTGGCAGTCAGAAAGGTTGTGCAGAGTTTCAGTGAGTAGAGTCGCAACATAAAAGTAAGGTGAATCCTTCATATCCTTTATATGAGGAATACCTAATTCAGATTCTCTCCTGACTGATGCTACAGTATGAATACTCACCTAGTATTGTATCCATGAATAGTTAGAATATTATTTATAGTATAATTTTATATTGCATGTGAACTTTTATTATTTTTATTTAATATTTTCTTTAATGATTGTGGTTGAATTTAAGACAGTACTTTAAAATTTCAGTAAGATTTTGAGATACAAAGCTCGCCTCCCAGAAAAACACACAAGGAATAACAGCAAAGTACACTAGGCCTGCGGTTAGGCACCCCCATTGCTGGATAACTGGAAGTATGTGGCTCCATGCCATGCCAATACCAGCCCCTTTATACCCTGCAGCACTTCTGGAGCATTTGAGATATATCTTCAAAATCTAGAGTACTTTTTCCAAATTACCACTGGCAGATGCTGACCAATACTGGACCTTTGGTTCTACCATGAGGTAAAGTATGTTCAACCTGTCTGGTTGTAATACCATCCATTCTGAACTAGTAAAGGGGTCTTTGGACCCCTTACCTAATTACCTATTATATTCTGAAAATCAAAGAAGAGCTTAATACGAAACAGAAAAAAAGATTATGGGATTTTATTCTAACTTAGATTCAATTAAATGTAAAATGATGGTGCAGAGGCTGTTTGACCTTCTTTCACCACAGATGAACAGTTAAGGGTTTCTTTAGACCTTTTAATAGTTCTTTCAGAAGAGGACCTCAGCCTACTTGATGCTAGACATGTGTGACTCATTTAGTTAGACAATTTTCTTTATTCAGAGATTTGCCTGTATCTGAATTTCTGAATCACAATAGTAACAAATTTAAAAAAAACAAATAAATTATAGCAAACCAAATGATCAGAATTGGAAAATGAACTCAAAATTGAAATGCAAACAGAGTGCATAAAATACAGTAAGGTATCAACATGAAATTAGAAAATCCCTACTTAGGCTGCTGAATAGAATAAAATAGAACGATAGAATGGAATAGAATAATATAGAAAATAAGGGAATAGAAAAGAATACAAAGAAGATAGAATAGAATAAATATATCCATCTTCCACAATTTGAATTTCGGAAGATGGCTTTATTCGTTCTATTTTAGTCTATTCTATTGTATTCTACTCTATTCTATTATTTTCTATTCTATTTTTTATTTTCTATTCTACTCTATTCTATTTTTTATTTTCTATTCTATCCTTTTATTTTCTATTTTAGTATTTTCTATTCTATTCTATTGTTTTATTTTCTGTTCTTTTCTATAAAGCAGCTTAAGTAATAATCATTATCTTAGTTCACCTTTATACTTTACTGTATTTTTTGCAATATGTTTTCATTTTGAACTCAAATTCATTTTCTAATTCAAATTCATGCTCACATTCAAATTTGGATAATTTTGAATTGATTTGAAAATAACAAACATTTACAAAGCGAATTTCGAAAACAAAGCATTATTACATAATGAATATGACTAAAAAAAATTATTAACTTAACGGGCAAATCCAAAACTAAACACATTTTTAATTCTTGCACATCTCTGCTTGATGCCCCTCTAAAGAGGGTGCCAGATTTGTTGGACGTAATCCCACCATCCTATGCCACAAAAAAACGTGGGCATGAGATGCACCAAAGAGCACAGTGACCTCTAATATGAGACACTTTGCAATGTGTGCCTCTATTTCGGGACCAATTAAAAATAACACACCTCACTGGTGAAAAGCATTTTAGCTGGTATCAGCATGGCCATACAATAACCTTTTGTATTTTTATATAATAAACAAAAATGTAGCCCTCCCAGAGCTTGAGTTTTTACTACAACAATCAGTACTTTACACTGCTTATAACATTGATTGCTTACTATACACTTCCCACAGCATTAAATGAATGGTAAGCTAGCATGTGTTATCACTTATCCCTTTTAAAAGGATACAAAATACATATTTTTGCATAGAATGCTGTGTGTATCAAATTTTAAATCATCAAGGCAAACAGCTGTTTTACAGTATAAAACATTCCTGGACCTCCCCATGTCAGCCTACCACAGGTTAGCTCTGACCCCTCCAGGACAACCTCTTTCATAGCCCATAGGAGTGGCTATCTCCCCTCACTCAGCGTTCTTTTTTCGTCCTCGCTCTGGACACCTTGAAGAAAAAAATAAAAATCTCTCCTATGGCCTTTCCAGGTTCAGCCTCTCCTGGGTAAGAAGACCCCTTGTCTGGGCTGTAAACCTCCCTGTGTAGTGGGTTCCCTTGGTGCGGGGATTATTATGCATGCTTTAAAAATTTCTGCTTATTGATTATGCCACCCTACAGTGGTTATTTCTGTGGGGCAGTATAAAGAACTGCTGGGAAGGCAGGGTACCTTACCTGTGCATAGTTTGGCTGGCTTGTAGTCACATATCTTAGTAGGTCTGTGGGCTGGCTGGCACTTGTAGTCCATATCCCAGCATATCTATGGGCTGGCTTGCACTTGTAGTCCATATCTCAGCATGTCTATGGGTTGGCTGGCACTTGTAGTCCATATCTCAGCATGTCTGTGGGCTGGCTGGCACTTGTAGTCCATATCTCAGCAAGTCTGTGGGCTGGCTGGCATCTGGGGCTGGTAATGCCCACATTCATGGTGGCAGTGTTTGTTGCAGCTACAGAGCAGGCTAGGTGGTACACATGCAAGGGTGACCAGCGCTGAACTTCCCGGGTTGCCATGGAGCGGCCGGGACGCTGCGTTATCTAGAGGCTGGTTTTCTCTCTCTTATGTTGCAGCTCTGTGTCTCTATGAGCTCCACCTGTTTACCTAATCACTAGCTGATCAAGCCTGGGTCCTTCTGCTGCTCTGCTCCCTGTAGGTAGCCTCAGCTGTTTGCCTGTTTGCCTTGTATGCATGCACATGTATTATGACTCTGAGATGTGGGTTAGGTGATATGCCCCCTTAGGCTGTTGCTAAACGCTGCAGCTTCAAGCACTGAAGAGCTAATGGATAGTTTTTTTTTTCTTTTTATTTGTTATTTATTTTATTTATTCTTCTTTTTCTCTGCTTTCTGTAATTATCATTTTTATTTTATTTATTTTTTGCAAATTTTTAAAAGAGTTCCAAGAAGAGTAATCCTCTGGCCAGCACAGGAAAAGGTCTTCTACCTCTTCCAGGGCCTCTTCTCCAACCCACCCTGAAGTGGTGGCTTGTTGGGGCTGTTCAGCTGAAGCATTGCTGGGCAAATTGGTGTGCACATCCTATCTTAGGTAGGGGGCACGTGACAAAGCTGCAGACGCACAGCAAGTATAATTGTACATTAGTGACGCAGCAAAAAAGAGTTCTCCACTCAAAAAAATACTACCCAGATTGAAAAAAAAGACAGTTCCTTCTTTCCTTTGATATTTGAAATCAAAGAGCCCATTAAGGATAAATGGGCAAAAAAATAGCAAAAGAGTAAATGTCCATAACAGAGTTTCAAAGTTATACCCTTTTTATAAAAGGGATGGAAGGAAGTACTCAGTTGTTTCTGTCGCAAGTGCACTAATACGGCTACAATCACCTCATGTAAAAGGGATGGCAAATTATGGAATATAGTTCCCAAAGTAGCCACCTCTTTACAGAGATTGACCAGCCACATAATGCTTCCACTTGAAAGTTCGGTGTCTTTTAGGGATCCAATGGACAGCAATATTGATACAGATCTGAGCAGGGTGTACACTGTGACAGGACTATCCCCTATGGCCCTCAGAGTTTGGGTGGCAGAAATGGAGTCCTGGGTTCAGGAGAAGTGCAATTTTTCAGGATAGCTGTGGACTTCATTGCTGAAGCAGCAGTGGATCAAGTCAGAATGACAGCAAAGTTAATGGCTCACACAGTAACACCAAAAGAACCTTATGGCTAAAGCATTGATTCTATTGGATGGGAAGCTCCTTTTTGGCAAGACCTTTAAAGCTGCCATTCAGCAGGTTTGCGGTGGGAAGTCAGGTCTTATCCTACAGGAGAAGAGATAGTACCGTCAGTTCTTTTGCTCTTTTAGAAGAGTTAAGAATCATTTCAAAGAAGCCAGTGCATACAGGCCTGGTGGGCCTTTTCAGACATTGGAAGAATGTCAGTGCAGCATTTCCCAAGGGAGTCAAGTCCAAATCAAGCCAGCCAGTTAAGTCTTCAGACAAGCAAAATTTGCTCTATTCAGGGAGGTCTGGGTGGGAGAAGTAGAGGATGCTTGAATTCTGGATATCATCCGAAGTGGATATCTCTTAGAATTTGCAAAAAGGCCCCTCAGTATTACTTCGGGGGAATTCGGCTACCAATGTGTCCAGACAAACTGAATTGTTTGTACGCATATAAAAAAGAATTGTTAACAGCTTAAGCTATTTTTCCTGTACCAAGACAAGAATGGGGCAAAGACATGTATTCCTGTTTGGTTCTGGTGCTCAATTCCTCAGGCGTCTTCAATTCCTTTCAAGATCGATTCCTTGGAGACCATCATTTCAGTAGTAAAAGTCAGGGACTAGATGGCCTCAATGGATTTGGCAGGCACCTATCTTCATGCCCCCATAGTTCGGGCTCATTATCGCTTTCTCAGGTTTGCATACAAGGGTCACTTTTCTAGTTCGTTGTTTGCCATTCGGGCTTTGCACCGCTCCCAGAACCTTCACAAGACTGCTGTCAGCCTTCATAGTTTTTCTGAGACTCAGGGGTTTTCAGATATTTCATTACCTCGATGACATCCTTCTGTTGACCTTGTTGAGGACTCTTCTGATGGATCACGTGTCTCTAACCTGTAACACACTCAAATGCTTTGGATAATCAAACATCAAAAGAGTCAACTGCAACCAACGCAGGTCCTTCTATATATCCCCAGTAAAAAGTAAAAAAAAATCCAGACTCGGTTGAGGGAAGTAATGGGCAGGCCTTTCTTATTGGCAAGAGAGTGCATGCAGTACCCAGGCCTTCTGTTATCCACCATCCCAGTTGTTCCTTGGGTCAGATGCAGAAAAAGGAAGTTTCAATTCTGTTTCCTTCACCAGTGAGATCATCATATATTGATCCTCATACCAGGTCCAGTAGCCCGTTTATTAACCTGGTGGACGTTTTTGCGCAATTGGAAGGGCAGTGTTCCTCTCAAGCCTCCAGAACCAGGCTGGTGGGTTGGGGGAGCCCACAGCTTTGGTCACCAGGTTCAAGGTCGTTGAAAGAGGTGGACAATGCAGAGTTCCTATCTGCTAGAGTTAGAAGCTTCCCGATTCACTCTGCTAGCATTCCAGTATCTGTTACGTGGAAACGTGGTGAAGGTGCTTGCAGATAATCGGACTACAGTGGCTTACTTGGCCTGTCAAGGGGGCACCAGAAGCTTGCCTCTTCTGAGAGTAGCCTGACAAATCTTCATTTGAGTGGAAGGGAATTATCTTTACTTCATACCTCCCAGGAATGGAGAATATTCTGGCGGACCAGAGTCAGAGTTTCGTAGATGACAGAGAATTCGATCACTTTGAAATTGTTGCGGAAAAAGCCTGGGCAACACCAGACATGGGTCTGATGGTGTCATTAATGAACTTCAAGCATTGGGCCAGGATGCCTTTTCCAGTCCGTGGAGGTTTGTGGGGGCAATAATAGCCCTGCTCTTTTGGCCAAGCCAGCCTTGGTTTCCCAAGAAATAGAGGATAAGGCTTGAACAACCAATTCCACTCACAGTTTGTTTGTTTGTATTTCCTGGTTCAGAACAGGTTGTTGCATCTGAACCCCACAAGACTGAAATTAATGACTTGGAAGTTGAGAGGTGGTCTCTAAGACATCTGGAGCTGTGAAAAGGCATAGTTGACACCTTGTTGCAAGCTAGGAAAAAGTAAACTATTTCGACCTTCCATCGGGTATAGAAAAGCCTTTTTTGGGGCTCTCTTCTGGCAAAAATTGGAATGCTTAAACTTCCTCGGTATCTAATGTTCTTAAATTCCTGCAAAACAGTTTAAAAGCAGCCTGGCTTATAATTAGTTGCAAATTCAAGTTTCAGTCCTCTTGGCCATGGCAAGTAAAAGATGGGCCTTTAACCCTTTGGTCATTCACTTTCTGAAGACAGCAATGAAAATTAGAACACTAGGGAGAATTTGCCACTTGGCTTGAATGCCTTGCTGGCACCACCATTTTACCCGATAATTTTGTTTTTTTTATTCCATGTTGCTCCAAGGACATATTTCCTAATGGCAATTGCTACCAAAAGGAGAGTATCTGACATGTATGCCTTTTTTAGCTAGAGAGCCATACTGATGGATCCTCCAAGACAGGGTAATTCTGAGACAAGTCCCAAATTTCTTCTAAAAAGTTTCAACTTCATTCCATACAAGTTGGGAGTCCGTACTTTCACCTTTTCTGGAAGATGGGTCAGAGGATGAGTGGAAGAAGTTACATCTGGTTCATTCACTTTCAGTATATCTGAAATGTACAGAGGACATCCGTGAACAAGATAGTGTTTATATCTTCCATCAAGGTCCAAGGAAGGGCTTCACGGTTCTACCCAAGGTCATGTCTTCGTGGATTGTCAAGAGCATTCAGATTGCCTACAAAGTCCTAGGCTTGCCGCCACCTTTGGAAGTGAGAGCTAATTCAATGAGAAGCATCCCAATCTCATTGGCAGCATACGCTAAAGTGTCAGCAAAGGTGGTTTTCAGGGCAGCAAGCTGGAGAACGGCAAATGCATTTATTTGTCACCACAGAATGAGTATGGCTTTTCCATCGGTGCAGTTATTTTTGGATCTACAGTCATTGCAGCGGCTGTCAGTAATAGAAATTTATATGCAGCATTCAGTTTATGTCTTGTTTTTTCTCCTCCCTTTGTTCCTTTTAGCATTGCTTGGTACATCCCATGGTAGGTTGAAATGGGGAAGTCCAGGAATAGGGAATATTGTATTCCATACTTACCGTAATTTTCCTTTCCTGTATCCTCCTCATGTCAGCCAGAGATTCCCACCCAGTCTCCATTGTGAAGAGTGATATGTTGAACACTGAGTGAGGGGAGACAGCCGCTCTTATGGCCTGGGAAAGAGGTTGTACTGGAGGGGTCAGAAAGGGCAGAGCTGACCTGTGGTAGGCTGACATTGGGAGGATCCAGGAAAGGAAGATTACGGTAAGTATGGAATACAATTTTCCCTATTTTTGCATTGAATGCTCTATTTATCAAATTTTAAATCATCAAGGCAAACAGCTCTTTTACCTTATAAAACAGACAATTTTACCATATCAAAGTATTTCAAACTGTCATTTAACAGACTTTTATTTCTCTCCTTCTTACGCAGATGACCTTAATTACAGATGGATCCTAAATGAATTTCCAAATTTTATTAATGTGGATAAACGCAGATTTGTTACCCAGGCAAATGGAAATTTGTATATAGCAAAAGTAGAACAGTCAGACAAAGGAAATTACTCCTGTTTTGTATCCAGTCCTTCAATCACAAAAAGTGTCTTTAGCAAATATACTTCACTTTTGCCCCAGGCAGAATGTAAGTATTTCCCTATAACATGCAGTATATAACTGATATATCATTGTCATTAGGATTATTATTTGCAGATGTATAAATATTTACTTGCACTGATTGTACAAATCAAATGTCAATGCTAGATACCATAGGACATATTTAATATGGTAATCAATAGTGCAGTGGGTACATTGAAAGGGGAGTTGTGCAAGATAACCAGATTTAACATTTTTTGGATTTCACGCAACTAAAGGATAAATAGGATGGTTGCCATGGATTACATTGGTTTGCTAAAGCATTGAGCATTATAAACATTTTTTTTTAAATAAAACACTTTTTACCATTTTTTTCATTCTTTCTATTGGTAAGTTCTGCTGGAGCTTCTTTACGACCACTTCTGGTATAAATGCATATACTCCAGCTACTGCTGCATGTTCTTTCTTAGTGGAAAATTCTTATCTTATGCAATGTGTGTTGGCATGGTCACTTGTGGTCTCTTTTGGGAGCACATGTGATGGGATGACAATGCACATGATTGGTTGATGGAAGTCGGCAGAGCTTTTCTTCATTCACTTAGCTTTGGGGATAATTCCCTTGCAAAATGCAACTTTTGTTGCCAAGTGAACAGCCTATTTGACTTAAGTAAATGAACAATACAAGGTTTGTGAAAAGTGATAGCTCTTGGGGGAGAGTAAGCTTGCTCATTTCTATGCTAAACTGTTGCAGCAGGAATACACCCTGCACTTTCCAAAAAAGCAGTGTGTAATTGTACCTGTCCGACACTATATTGAGTGTATAGTTTATAATTCTATTACTACAAAATGCAAAGGGGTTGTATTCTGTAGGGTAAATAGACCGATCTATGGCAAATTCCTTTGCAAAGTTCAATTTCCCTTGGAAAATGAACAGTCTATTTGCTTTTAGTAATTCAACCCGATAGTTTTATATCAGCTGGTATGAATTAATACTGTGAATGTATATTGCAATATCCCATGTTCCTACATCTCTGAGAAATTTTTGCCTTTTGATGGTAATCCTGAACATACATTCATTCACAGCTGTGCATATCTTAAATACTCTACCTCTAAAATATGTTCTACACTCTACTTCCTGAATTCTGAATTGTTTCACATATTTGGATGGAGTTGCCTCCCTAAGACATTTTGACACCAGTATGCCACCTTAAAAAAAAAAAAAAAAAATATATATATATATATATATACATATACACACACATACCCTCACCAGCCACTTTATTAAATACATACACCTTGCTAGTGCCGATTACCATTACACCACCGGCCTGAACTGATACGAGGCAGGATGGATCCATGCTTTCAAATTGTTTACGCCAAATTCTGACACTACCTTCTGATTGTTGCAGCAACCAGTCTGCCCATTCTCCTCTGACCTCTGACATCAACAAGGCATTTTCATCCACACTGCAGCTCACTGGATATTTTCTATTTTTTGGACCTTTTCCTGTAGACCCTAGAGATGGTTGTGTGTGAAAATCCCAGTAGATCAGCAGTGTTTGAAATACTCAGACCAGCCCGTCTGGCACCAACAACCATGCCACATTCAAAGTCACTTAAATCCCCTTTCTTCCCCATTCTGATGCTCGGTTTGAACTTCTGCAAGTCATCTTCACCATGTCTACATGCCTGAAAAAATGTAGTTGCTGTCATGTAATTGGCTGATTAGCAATTTGTGTTACCAAGCAATTGAACAGGTGCACCTAATAAAGTGGTCGGTGAGTGTGTGTATATATATATATATCTATAGGTGTGTGCGCGTGTGTGTGTAGTGGAAATTATGGTGGGGGCAAGTGTGTCCCCCAGGTCCGTCTTGCTGAGCAGGCTCGGAGCTCAGGCCGGATCTGTCATTGGCACTGGGAGCTGTCAGATTGATCAATAGCTGAGCGCAGTGAAAGCAAAGGAAGGAGTGTGTGCTGTGCTTTCTGCACCCCCCTAGAGTGCAGTACCCGGATCTGTGAGTGAACAACGAAGTACTGCAACTTTTTATGGGGGGGTGGTGTGTGCGTGTACATGTGTGTTTTTGTGTGTGTCTGTGTATGCATGTACATGTGTCTGTGTGTATGTACATGTGTGTATCTGTACATGTGTCTGCGTGTATGTACATGTGTGCGTGTACATGTGTCTTTGTGTGTGCATGTACATGTATGTGTGTTTGTGTGTATGTATGTGCATGTGTCTGTGTATATATGTACATGTGTCTGTGTGTATGTACATGTGTCTGTGCGTGTGTATTTTTGTGTATGTACATGTATCTGTGTGTATGCATGTCTGAACGTGCCTGTGTGTGTATACCTGTGTCTGTGTACATGTGTCTGTGTATGTATGTACATGTGTCTGTGTATGTATGTACATGTGTCTGTGAGTGTGTATTTCTGTGTATGTACATGTATCTGTGTGTATGCATGTCTGAACGTGCCTGTGTATGTATACCTGTGTCTTTTGTACATGTGTCTGTATATGTATGTATATGTGTCTGTGTATATATGTACATGTGTCTGTATGTGCATGTGTCTGTGCGTGTGTATTTCTGTGTATGTACATGTATCTGTGTGTATGCATGTCTGCGTGCCTGTGTGTGTATACCTGTGTCTGTATGTGTGTGTGTGTGTACATGTGTCTGTGTATGTATGTACATGTCTCTGTGTATATATGTACATGTGTCTGTTTGTATGTACATGTGTCTGTTTGTATGTACATGTGTCTGTGCGTGTGTATTTATGTGTATGTACATGTATCTGTGTGTATGCGTGCCTGGACGTGCCTGTGTGTGTATACCTGTGTCTGTGTATGTATGTACATGTGTCTGTGTATATATGTACATGTGTCTGTATGTACATGTGTCTGTGCGTGTGTATTTCTGTGTATGTACATGTATCTGTGTGTATGCATGTCTGAACGTGCCTGTGTGTGTATACCTGTGTCTGTACGTGTGTGTGTACATGTGTCTGTGTATGTATGTATGTACATGTGTCTGTGTATATATGTACATGTGTCTGTTTGTATGTACATGTGTCTGTGCATGTGTATTTCTGTGTATGTACATGTATCTGTGTGTATGCGTGTCTGGACGTGCCTGTGTGTGTATGCCTGTGTCTGTATGTGTGTG
This sequence comes from Staurois parvus, assembly GCF_062004578.1. Lineage (NCBI taxonomy): Eukaryota > Metazoa > Chordata > Amphibia > Anura > Ranidae > Staurois > Staurois parvus. Next base: position 4,086,607 of record NW_028317943.1, read on the forward strand.
TGTGTACATGTTTCTGTGTGTGTATGTACATGTCTGCGTGTGTGTACAGGTGTCTCTGTTTGTGTGTGTTTGTTGGTGGCGAGTAACTCTTAAGGCCTGGCTAGTATCTCAGGACTTGAAATTTTAAGCCCTGTGTGTATGTATGTGTATATATATATATATATATATATATATATATATATATATATTGTTACATAGTCTGGCTGAAAAAAAGACAAAAGTCCATCCAGTTCAACCATAGGAAAAAAAAAAGTTATAATCCTATACCCACAGTTGATCCAGAGGAAGGCAAAGAAACCCAGCATAGCATGATCCAATTTGCTCCTGCTGGGAAAAAAAATTCCTTCCTGATCCCCCGAGAGGCAATCGGATATTCCCTGGATCAACTTTACCTATAAATGTTAGTATCCAGTTATATTCTGTGTATCTAAGAAAGAATCCAAATCTTTTTTGAAGCAATCCACTGAGCTGGCCAGAACCAACTCTTGAGGGAGTCTATTCCACATTTTCACAGCTCTCACTGTGAAGAAACCTTTCCATGTTTGGAGATTAAATTTCTTTTCCTCCAGACGTAAAGCGTGCCCCCTTGTCCTCTGTGATGACCTCAGGGTGAATAGCTCTACACCGAGTTCACTATATGAACCACTGATGGATTTAATGTATATATAATATTGCCCTTAACCTAAAACCGTACTTTTCAGAAAGTAGTCCCAAAAAAGGCTTTTGCATGAAAGAAGATGATCTTTACTAGAGATGAATACATTATTTAGCATAAGTGGTGATTTGGAGATGTAATGGCTGCATTTCATTGTTGATGTCAGATGTTATTTGCTGTCTTTGTATTATAGCCGCAAAACGCTATGCCGCAGATATTCAAGTTAGATTCTCAGATATTTATGCTCTGAAGGAACAAAATGTGACACTGGAGTGTTTTGCTTTGGGAAAGTAAGTACTACATTAGCACAATGAATTTGTAAATGCTGAAAAAAGGACAAACGTCTACTGATGTAACAATGTTGTGGTAGGAAAAACATAGCTCTTTTTATGGAAATAACTTTACATAATTACAGCTGTGTGTTTGATTTAAATTGGAACCCTAAATCTTCAGGTTTTAGTTGATGTCTGTGCTTCACTGGAAAGGTTTACAACCACTTTGCGTGGTCACCAGAACAGGAAATGAAAAGAATCAGTAACAAAAACAGCAGAGAAACACGTTTATTAATGTGGACAGGTTGAAAATGCTTGAGTTTGTATTATTACTTCATTTTTATGTATTTTTGTGAAGAAGATTGTGCTAACAATAAAACCGCACAGTGGGGACACTAAAATAAAAACAGAGGGTTTGATCCTTTCCCACTCTATCTTGAAGTAGAATAACATTTTGGCACTTTAAAAATATTTCCAAAATATACTTTGGAATCTAATTTTTTTATTTCGGAAAGCAATTTTTTTGTTTATTTTTCTGCAATAACCTATTTTAATTGTACAGCACAGAAAACAGGCAACTTATTCAAACACCATGGGTTATGGGCTTATATATTCAGGTGATTGGATACTGACAAGGTTTTAAGGTCATGCCCCCTGGGGCGCCTCCCCTATCAGAAAACCCCATTCTGTGAGTACAGTAGTTTTTTTCTAGTGTCTGTAGGAAATGGACCTCTTTCCTTTCTGGAGAAACCAGCTTCATTACTTTATTACTGTCTTCTTTACTTTCTAAAGATTTCTTCAATCAACCTAACTAACTACACAAGCAGAGTATCTGGATCAGTACAACCTGGGTAAAACCTTGGGAGCCGTACCCAGACCCCACAGTGTGGGAACGGTCTGTTATGTTGCTCTGGGCACTGGATCCTGCATGAGGCACTTACTTTAGCATTGGTGCAATGTTTTGAGGTAGCTACTGGTGACGTCATCACGCACCGGAACACGGCAGCCATCTTGTTGGTTATAAACTTACCATTTGGTTATATGGTGACATGCTGTTTTAAGTATCTTTTGATGTACATATAATACTACGTTATAAGGCAATAAATCCTGCTAATCATACTACACTATGAGGATTATTTTGCTTTTTGGATGATGTTGTCCTCTTTGAGGATAATTCATTGTTTTAGGTCTATATTTGTCAATTTATCTGAAGTATCAGTTTGGGAGCTAATGCCTTGATTTGGGAATCTAATGAGAGGGATCCTATTGGCGTCTAGCTACATCCAGTGTATGGAGTGCACCGTATCCCCCCCCAGAGTCAGCAATAACGGAGTTCGTCATTCTAATTTGGTATCCGCACTATGCTTCTCTTGACCGCCACTTAATTGTGGGGTCACAAAAGTCTGGTAAGAGGCAGTAATTTTTTGAGATGCTGGTGATGGTGGATCCCCAAGAAGTTTTTTTGAATTTTTTTTGGGAAACATAATTTTTTCTGAAATATCTGAACTTTTGTTTGTCACTAAAGACTTTATGTTTATTTTAAATAATTTTTTTGCACATTATTGGACATTATAATTATTTTTTTATTTATATATTACTTTTTTGTACTTTTGAATTTGTAGCGCTGCACTTTTTTTTTTGTAAGCTACTGGTCCAGGGCTGAGGCCCATTACAATGGAACCCAGTCCCTTGTCCACCATGATGGGCGAAGCCTGGATTTTATATGCAGTGAACACATAAGACAGAGTCACACTGTATATTTTACTGTTGCTGTGCAAAATGGGGCTTTGTTTCAAAAGTATACACTTTATGGAGTATATTTTTCAAACTTGGCACTAAAATTCATCCATCCAGAGATCAGTCTCGGATGATCAGGTGTTGTTGCAAACTTTAATGTCACTTTCACCTTACACCTTTATAAGGCACTCAAGTGCTTTCGTCTGCCACAAAGATCTGCTGCACAATGGTCTAGTTGTTGTCTGCTCTTTTATTCATTACTTTGGGAGGTCCTATAGTGTATGAATGAGTTGCCTGTGTCCTGCACTGTACTCCAAGATATGGAATTTGCAGGTAAGTCAAAATTCCTCTTATCTTACTGTTTACAAAATGTTTAAAATGCCAATGTTCTGAGTATACAACCATTTTAGTGTTGGGTTCATGTGCAATTCCTGTATTTCAGTGTCATGTGGGTAGATGTGGGTAAGTTACTGTTAAAAAGTCTGTGGGAGATGTTATTGTATTAAAAAGGGTCCATTTGTTTCCCCACAAACACTGATATATGTTGCCTTCTCACTTTTAGCCCTGTACCTGTAATCAGATGGCGTAAGCTGAATGAAGCAATGCCTGCCACAGCTGAAATTAGTCAGTCGGGTGCTGTGCTTAAAATTTATAACATCCAACCAGAAGATGAAGGGACTTATGAATGTGAGGCTGAGAACATTAAGGAGAAAGACACACACAGGGCATATGTTCATGTACAAGGTAAGCAATTGATACCTTTTCCCAATATTTTTCAGAAAATGATTTAATATAACAGGTAACAGGAATACTGAACAGTGTTGTTATCCAGCGCACAGTAATGTATATGCTTCCAAACTCTGGATTCCTTTCTTTTTTAAAAAGGGTCCTCCAGGAGGTTTGAAAATATAAATCTGGCTCTTGCTGCCATGGTCATCTGCTGCTGGCACTGTCTTCTGCAGTGATTCCGTTCTGCTATTAGATGTCCTCAGTCTTTTAGGTTAAATGATTGAGGACATCCTATGAGTTCAGGGTGCAAATGATCCTCCCGGGAGGGGACAGCACCACAGCACCCTGCATTCACAGTGTAATAATGTAGACAGCTGTGCTGACTTCATTACGTTAGCTCTGCTTTCTGCATCATCATGGACCACCCAGTACTAGGGAAGAGTTAAAGTGTTACTACACCCAGGACTCTGCATTCACTCTATCTGGTCTCCCACAGTACACACTACATAAAAATGCAATTATTTTAGCAAATATAAACTGCTAAATACGCAGTCTTGTGACTTATATCAGTGTTCAGCAGAGCACTGGTTAAAGCTTGTAGGAGTTTTCTTTCTGCACTAGGAGGATGCAGAACCGCTGACTGGACGGTGCTGATTGGCCCTGTGTTGGTCACATTCACTCCCAAGAAAAAAAGAAAAACTCTCTAGCTATACACATCAAACTGAGCATGTGCAGAGTGTCTCCACACAGTGGGGTTTATTTACTAAAGATAGTTCACTCAGAATCTGGTGCAGCTGTGTATGGTAGCCAATCAGCCTCTAACCTCAGCTTGTTCAATTAAGCTTTCGCAATAAAACCTGGAAGCAGATTAGTTTCTGTGCAGAAGTGCTCGAGATTCCGAGTGAACCAGCTTTAGTAAATAAATCCCAATATGTCTTATCAGGAGATAAGAGGGAGATAATATATCTTATCAAGAGATAAGAGGGGGGCACTGGAAGAAGGGGAGGATCAGAGAAGTCAGGATCAAACAGCATTTTTACACAATGCAGAGGAATAACCCCTTAGGTTCCACAGTGAGTATATCAAGCATGCTTTACTGCATACACAGACTGATTTTACTGTTGTGGGTTTAGTAACACTTTAAATAGGAAGGGGACCCGGTGTGTCACATGACCAGGCTGAAGACATACAAAAAAGGTACGTTTGCAAAATAGAAAACGAAGGGAGAAACCATAAGAGCTGCAGAGGGCTCAGAATATCAATACGCCGACAAGTTTCAGTTTTTCTGTGGACCTCAGGGAACCAGTGCTAATAATTGGAGTTCAGGAAATTAGGAAAGGTTAGTATTTTTTGGCTTCCTTTACAGTTAGGATGGGGTTAAATACATATATCTGCAACAGGGTTGCTTTACGGCCGCGTTCACACCATACATGCAGAAAAACGGATGGAAACTGACGCGCAGATTTCACTTGCAGAGACATCAGTTGACATCAGTTTTCATGTGCGCTTCAATGACTTGTATACACATTGCAGATTCCTGCGCAGAAAAAATCTACAGGTGATGCTAGTGTTGTGGTGTGAACAGGGCACATAGAGAACAATTGATTTAGTTGTACCCTTGCAGAATGTGTTCAGAAAAACTGACGGCTCTGCACCATGGTGTGAACGAGCCCTCAGAGTTAAGCAAAACTTGTACTGTGGGAAATCTGTAAGCTGTCATCAGTGACTTTTTTTGGACATGCTAGTTGCTTTGCTGTCATGCTAATGCTTTTATCTAATGACTTATTTATTTATTATAGGTACTTGTATACCGCCGTCAATTTACGCAGCACTTTACATATCAATTCACATCAGTCCCTAACCCTTAAGGGGCGTACTGTCTAAGGTCCCTAACTCACATTCATACATACACATACTAGGGCCAATTTAGACAGGATCCAATTAACCTACCAGCATGTCTTTGGAGTGTGGGAGGAAACTGGAGTACCCAGAGGAAACCCACACAGGCACAGGGAGAACATGCAAACTCCAGGTAGGTGGTGCCATGATTGGGATTCGAACCAACGACCCCAGTACTGCTAGGTGGAAGTGCTTTGAAGTTATTTACTTAGGAAGTAAAGAATGCTAACTCAGCATAGTGAATAAAGTTAAAGCGTCTCTAAATGATATCCTTAATCTTCAAAAGTAATCTATACATATCCACTTCTTAATGGTCTTGTAATCTATTTTTCATTAAATAGTTTTTAACAGTGATTTTCTGCTTCCATGTAGCCTCCTCTGAGAGCTCCCAAAGCTCTCCTTTTCTCCATCATGTCCGTTTTTTTGCAAACAAGCAGTGCACATTAGTTGCTGTCCTGTGCGCTGCTCTATACACTTTATAAATCCTATAGTCCATAGTCCATCTCGGGAGTGATCAAGAGAAGGTGGATCTGTTCCTACAGAGAGACCATGGAGACTGAATGTAGTCACTCTCTAGCAGGAAGTCAGATCACAGCAACAAAAACAAGCAAACAAAAATTAAAATTGTCATCATTTTAAATCATTTAACCAAGAGCATAGTGTCACTTTAAGGCTTGGTCGCTTTGGATATTTGTAATTTGGAAATTTACAAGGCAAGAATTTTGCTTGCACATGATTTAATGATTGAAGTGAACATTCTCTACTCTTTTAATAAATCAACTCCAATGGGTTGCTCTCCTACAAGTATATAGAACAGGAGTTTGGACTTTACTCTGCTATTATTGAGCTGAGTCAGTGACTGAGAAAGAGCTGGGACCAGTGGTTCAGCATTTCAACCAGGGATCTAGCTTTTTTTAAGTGGCAACCTCCCTACAGGTTTTCTTTAAAACTCTCTCTGAGGAAGGAGAGCATTGTGGTTCCCTTCACTTTCTGTCTTGTAGACTCAACAGAAAGTTAGAATATATCTTTTCAATGTCCTCTTATAAAGTTGTCATGGGAACAAGTATCCCCATTAGAAGATAAACAAAGAATCCAGTGATTTCCATGCATCAACAGGCCGTATTATCGACAGATGTTGATGTACAACGACAGATGGCTCCATAACTGAAGTCCAAGGAATGCAATATCACCAGCACACCATCCTAATAATTAGACAGGACATAAGACTTCCAGTCTCACCATCCCCCTCCTCCCCCTGTGTGATTTGACCATTGATCTGACAGGCGGGTCCCCATGGTTACCAGGATGCATATAGGTTCTATTTTGTTTATTGAAACCATTTCACACAACAGTTGGTTTTTTGATGGACATGTTGGGAATCCTTTTCCTATTTCTTTGATGTATATGGCACTGATTAGACATGTATTATTATATCTTTATTTGCAAATAATTGGCTTTCATGGGCATTTCAGTGGGTGGGGGCCTCTTTCTGGCTATCGTGGTTTAGTGAAACTTTGTGTCTATTAGTTGTTTATTGTCATTGCTGCCTGAGGAAGAAGTCCTTAGTGACCTTAAAATGTTGCTGTTAATAGGTGATGAATAAATGTCTGCCTTTTTAAGATTGCGTGCTGGTGATTTTGCATCCCATTGGAAGATGTTCCCTCTGTTCCTGACCTCGAAATTTTGGATTTAACTTCACCTTCATTCCCAGTGACATTGGTCATCATGGCAAAAAATGTTTTTCCTTAAAATCAAAGTACCAGACCTATTAATGTTATCTCTCCAGTGTGGATTTTATGTAGCCTCCCTGGCGGTATTCCTGAGTGTAGATCGGGGTAAAGTTTCCGTACCACAAGCGGTTACCCAGAGCTACACTCGGGCTAACCATGCGGCACTGCTCCGGGATCTGTTCTTCTCTTACCTTTTCCTGCACTCCCACTATGTCCCTCCTGCAGTGTCCCCGGTAATGTCCTCTGGCGGATGCCAGCATCTGTCTTCTGGGTTCCGTCTCCTGCGACATCAGGACGGAAAGGCGGGAAATTTGATAATGACAAAAAGTGCCATTCACTAAATTCACTAAAATCAAATAGTAAAACATTACTGTATCAAAGCATTTCACATACATTTTGTCCCGAGTGCTTTGTCCTGTGCCCTGCCTGCATTTTTACTGTTCTTTCTGCCTGGAAACTGAGAAATGTCCATGGTATCCAAAAAGCGTCCCTTTAGGTCAAAAGTGGTTTTAGACCAGCTAGAGAACATATAGTATATAGCGATAGTAAATTAGAACCAGTTGCAGAGTTGAGTGATAATGATTCGTGGGGAAAACGATTTTGCGACTTTGCTCAGTGATGTGCGAACTTGGCGCTCTATTTCAAATTTCAGTGTTTTTGTTTGATTATATTATTGAATTAAATTTATTATTATATTATTATTTTTTATGATTATTAAATTATAATTTATGATTTCGTGTTTTAAATTTTAACATACCTGGGATGTTTACTATACTCTTGTTCGGACAGATTTCAGTGAGTTGTTCCTAAAAATTACAGGCCTACAATAAAAAAAATACATATTTCCATGCAAAAAAATGTACTGCTTTGAGCACAGAAATATGGACATAATCAGACTGCTAGGGAGGTTAATATATTTAATAGTTATTATTATTATTATACAGGATTTATATAGCACCAACAGTTTGCTCAGCATTTTACAATAAAAAGGGAGACAATACAGCAACAATACAGTTCAATACAAGAGGGTTAGGAGGGCCCTGCTCCTTGGAGTTTACAATCTAAGAGGGAGGGGCTGGTGGTACAAAAGGTAATAACTGCGGGGGATGAATTGATAGGAGGAATAGAAGATTCTGTTATTAGCTGAGGACGGGATAGGCTTCCCTGAAGAGATAGGTTTTCAGAGATCACCTAAAAGTTCCACATTTTAACACTGTATTTATGATCATTCCCTGAGACAAACACCTTTCAGTTGTAATGCAAAAATCTCATTACTGAACAAAGGCATGTACGCCTTTTAGATGATCTATACATAAAGCCAAGCAGATTGTGCTGCGCATGCGATTATAAGCTATGCAGTTAAATTACAGCCCTACTTAAGAGCATTTACTAATGACATTTAAAAGGGATTTTTGAGGATAAATTTAAGTTGAGCTGCTGCTTCTGACCCATCTCTCTTATGAGCATCAGCAATCTTTACGTTTTTTACAATTTACATACCCCCCTGCAATTGAAATGTAATAGGTATTGTGTTACCAGGTAATATTAGCAGAATTTACTTGTAGGTGATGCTACAGGTAAACTTTGAAGCTGCAGCTCTAGGTATTAGTGAAGTAAACTATGTGTGTAGAACAGGGGTCTATCATTTTGGTACAAGGGTCACATCAAATGTTTTATACATTTTCCTGGGCCAAAAAAAAATCAGTTTTATAAATTAAGGAATACAATATAAATGAATGGATAAGCATGCTGCAAGAAAATTTCACATCAGAAGCCATCCAATCACATCAGAGTCCCCTATTCACACTAGAGCCATCATTTCATTTCAGAAGCCTTCTATCACATCAGAGCCCTTTCATTTTAAAGCCACACCTTCACATCAGAGCCCCCTTATACATCAGAGCTCACCTTTTCACATCTAAATGCCCCCCCTTCATTTTAGAGCCCCATCACATCACAGTCCCCCCTTCACAATAAAGTCATATTCACCACAGTGACAGCATGACCTAGGGTGAGGAACAAAGTTTAGATGGAGGGTGGGATGTGGATCTGGTATTCTTCTGCTGAGGGGGCCCTGGAAGCCACCTGCCCTAGATCAGTGTCATGTGTTTAAATGGTGCAAGTGTACCCCATAAACAGATCCGATTGCAACTTCCCGCAGGTGGCTGTACTTCTAATCCCCAGCAGATTGTTTCCTGTTTTGCAGACTTCCTTTCACACCTTTACGATAAACTAGATCCCTTCCCTGTGGCTCAGGCAGAGGCATTCTTCCAAGATCTTCGACTTCCTGGATTATCCAAGGCGGCGCAAATGGCCCTCAACGCCGGTGTCAGCGTATCGGAAGTACTGCAAGCTATCAAATGTCTACGGTCCACCGCGGCCCTAGGTCCCGACAGCTGCTTCAGTCTCTATTATAAGAAAATTGCTGTTGGCGCCCTTCTTGGCTGACTATTTCATTGAGTTACGACAGGGCTCTTTGCCCTCTCCGGACGCGCTTAGAGCTCATATCTCCATGATTTCTAAAACAACTGATGATGTGCTGGAACCACAAGCCTTCCAGCCCATTTCTCTTCTTAATGAAGACCTTAAGATATTGGGCAAGATTCTTAGTCTTCGTATCAATACATATTTGCATAGTCTCGTTTACACAAACAAAGTAGGTTTCGTCCCTGGGAGGCAGGCGGGTGATAACGTTCGTAAGGTGGTCCATCTTGTACACTTTCTACAACAGCAGAAAATCCCGGGATTCTTACTGTCCTTATACATATATAAAGCCTTTGATTCTCTATCCTGGAAATATCTGTGGTTTGTGCTGTCTCGTTGGGGTTTTGGGGATTCTATTCTTTCTTGGATTCAAGCCTTGTATTCTTCCCCTTCAGCTTTTGTTAAATACACTGGGTATTTCTCAGATCCCTTTCCTATTTGGCGGGGGACGAGACTGGGCTGCCCCTGGCGCTCTTTGTCCTGGTGCTTGAGCCACTGGCTTTAGCGCTCCGGGCCAATTGTAATATATCGGGTGTTCCATACGCGGGACAGGAGTTCAAGTTGAACCTTTTTGCGGACCATACCCTCTTGACTCTCACTAATTTCCTGATGATGCTTCCAAATTTGAAACAGGTTCTTGTGCGCTTCTCCTTGATTTCGGGTCTCTGTATTAATTTGGATAAGACTGTCCCTCTCAATATTACTTTGGCCTCAGATTTGGTTTCGCACCTACAGTCCCACTTCCCTTACAAATGGGCTTCCTCTTCTCTTGAATACCTAGGCATTCGCTTGACCCCTACCTATGTCTTGTTGTTTGCTGCAATTTATTATCCATTGATTTGCTCTGTGTCCTCTCTTATGCACTCCTGGCAATTTCTGCACCTGTCTTGGAGATGACGGGTTAATTCAGTGAAAATAACCATCTTGCCAAAATTGTTATACTATTTTCGTACTCTCCCAGTGCGGGTTCCTCCTCATTTCCTTCGGTTGATTCAAAGATTATGCATTTTATCTGGGCCGATAAGGGCCCCAGAGTCTCCAGAAATACGCTTTTTGTTCATAGACTCCATGGTGGCTTTGGGGTGCCTAATGTAACTAAGTATTATCAGGCGAGCCAGATTGCCCTGCTGTCTATGTTGCACGCTTCCTCAAACGTTCCTCTCTGTGTCCTGCTAAAACTACCTATTTGTGCCTCTATTGCGACATCAACGCTTCTATGGCTTCCCCTGCCCTACGCCCGAGTCCGATTTTGCTCCATGGCTTACAAGTGTGGGATTCAGCATGCTACTCCAGTGGCTCCTACTCCTACCTTTGCTTCCAAATATTAACAACCCTCTATTCCCACCGGGTTTAGATCAACCAAGGGCGTTTTCTTGGTGGATGGCCAATGGTTTTTCGCAGGTGCGACACTTTTTGACTTCTCGGTTCTTCCCCACTTGGCATTCTCTTTGGGAGTCATGGGATGTCCCTCCGGTGGAATTTTTTCATTACCTTCAATTGCGGCATTGCCTGACCTCACTGCAGGGGACTTTTGCTTTCCCGTAGCAGAAATCTGCCTTTGAACTGCTTTGCCAACAGCGTCCGGACGCCCCGGGCCTTATTTCTCTTCTTAATGCAGCTTTCAACAGACGCTCGATGCATACTTCTCTCATATGTCGCTCAGTGGGAGCGCAACCTGGGGGCAGTCGTGGATCTGGAGGACTGGAAAAGGGCCTGGTCGCTAAATGTTCATTTAATACGACCACACTGGAGGCGGCATACAAAGTGTTGTTTCGTTGGTAATGGGTTCTGGCTTGTTTGGCCCAGGCGAACCCTGCCTGCAGTGATCAATGCTTTCAGGGTTGTGGCCATCGTGGTGATGTATTGCATATTTGGTGGTCATGCCCGAGACTGTTTCATTTTTGGTCTTATGTGTTTGGCCTCCTTTTCACCTTGTTCCATCTCTCCATGTGCTTGGTATGCTTTGCTTCATTGTCCCATACCAGGCCTCTTGGCTCACCAGCAGAAGTTGGCTTCCTATTTGTTTTTGTTGGCCACCAGAACAATTGCTCAGGCCTGGAAGAGCCTGTTTGTCTCTCTTCAGGGGGTGCTGGGCCGTATGACCACTATGATGCTCAATGAACAGATGTCTAGTATCTGTAACGACTCCCAACAAAAATTCTTGAAAATATGGGAGCTGTGGTTGCAATATTCCTTTTCCATGCTCCCCCTGGCTAGTCTGGGGTTGTGATGTTACTTGGTATTGGCGTTCTCGAACCCCTGCTCTTGGTCTTGTTATCTTTTTCCTTTTGTACTCTTCTTTCCTTTCCTTTTTTTGTTTGTTTTTGGTGTGGCAGTGGATAGCTGCCTTTGGTTTGAGTTACTGTCTGTGTTATACCAATGTTTTTTTCATTTATGTGCCACTGATATCCCTTGCGTGGGTGCACCTTTTGCTCTGTTGGTGTTAGAGCACTGTTTTTTTTTAATTTTTTTATGTGCAATTGATAGCCCCTGCGTGGGCGTGTTTTGTTTCTCCTGTCTTAAACTGTTTATTAATTAATAAAAACATTGAAATACAATGGTGCAAGTGTACTGGCCTCCAGCACCATAGCAACAAATGTGTGTACTGGTCACTCTGCATCATTGGTTGTTATGGTGGTGACCGACCCACCTGCACCCTGGAAACACATGATGCAAGTACGGAAACAATTGCTGGGGGCCAGAAAATATTTCGTAATGGGCCAGTTGTGGCCTGTGGGCCATAGTTTGGTGACCCCTGATGTAGAGGAATAGACAATGCATTTTACAGTACTGAGTAACGGGCTTCCAAATGTATATTACCATGGAAAAATTAAGTAAAGTAGGACATTAGCTAGCAATAAATTGTTACAGTAGCTGCATCATTCATTTTTAATCCTTTGTTGCATTTTAGTGCTGCTGATCCCCTGTAGCCTCTTCACTTGCCTTCTACATGAATGGCATTTCTCAGGGTAGGTTTCCTGATGGTGACAACTGCTGTCCATGTCTGTGTAAAACAGCCACTTGTAGCCTCCATTGGAAGTTGGTGTGACAGGGCGACAGCTCAAGAGCACAACTGGGAGGCAGTTGTTATCATATAACAGGAAGTTTCATAACAGGATCGATAAGTATTTGCCTAACGAAAGCTACACATTTAAAAATATGCAAAATTACGTTTGAAATGTCATTGACATTTTAATTCTTATATAAGATTTTAGTGATTGGGTTTACATGTAATTGGAAAGTGAAAGTGATAGAAAAGCAATTTATGTAATGGGTTTATGATTATAAATGTGTTTTTACATTTGGAAAAGCTCTATATTTGCAAAACATAAATTCCATTTTTTTTTTATTTTGTCTTTCAGCTGCACCTGAGTGGGTGGAACATATAAATGATACAGAAAGGGATATAGGTAGTGACCTGCTTTGGCCCTGTATTGCCAAGGGGAAGCCAGTTCCTTCCATTAGATGGCTGAAAAATGGGGAAGCGGTAAGCACTTCAATCAGATTTGTCTGAGAAAACCTGTTATGATAATTACTACATAGTTTTATATATGTGTTAAAAGAGACCGCTTATTATAAAGACTCATGCACATGGGTGCAGAAAGCTGTACATTGTAAAAAAGGAGTGTCTTTTTGCGTCCCGGAGTCACAGGTGTTTGCTTACAGCCAGGGCCAGCATCCTCTATATGAAACCAATGACAGGCTGACAGAGGCCATATATGTACAGAAATGCGCTCAGCCCCTAACCACATTTTGTGGTATGATAGCATGTGCTTTTTGTGGACTGAATTTGAATAACCCCCTCATTTTTAATTGTTTCATTGTTCAGCAGTCCAAGAAAATAACTGGGAGGTAATGCACAAAACACAGGGCAGTTGAATTTTTGACATGATTAACAAGAACATTTTTTCACTTAACCTCCCTGGAGGTATTCCCGAGTGTAGCTCGGGGTAATGTTTCAGCACCACAAGCGGTAACCCCGAGCTACACTCGGGAATACCTTGCAGCGCTGCTCCGGGATCTCTTTCTTCACTTACCTTGTCCTGCGCTCCCACGATGTCCCTCCTGCAGTGTCCCCGGCCATGTCCTCTGGCCGATGCCGGCATCTGTCTTCTAGGTTCCATTCCATGCAACGTCAGGACGTACAGGGGACGGAACTGGCAGGAAATTTGAAAGTTGTAAAAGTGACATTCACTAAATTCACTAAAATCACATAGAAAACATTACTGTATCAAAGCATTTCACATACATTTTGTCCCTAGTGCTTTGTCCTGTGCCCTGCCTGCATTTTTACTGTTCTTTCTGCCTGGAAACTGAGAAAAGTCCATGGCGTCCAAAAAGCGTCCCTTTAGGTCAAAAGCGGATTTAGACCAGCTAGAGAACAGCGATAGTAAATTAGAACTACTTGCAGGATTGAGTGATAACGATTCGTGGGGGAAATTCGTCATCAGACGCTGAAAACGATTTTGCGACCGAGCTCAGTGATGTGCGAACTTGGCGCTTGGGTTTGATTATATTATTTCATTAAATTTATTATTATATTATTATTTTTTATGATTATTTATTAACTTATAATTTATGATTTTGTGTTTCAAATTTTATCATACCCGGAATGTTTACTAGACTCTTTTTCGGAGAGATTTCAGTGAGTTATTCCTGAAAATTACAGGCCTACAATAAAAAAAAATACATATTTCCATGCAAAAAAAATGTACTGCTTTGAGCACAGAAATATGGGCATACTGTAATCAGACCGCTAGGGAGGTTAATGGACAGGTTTAAAGGCTAAGTCCACCTTAACAAACTAATGTGAATATTTTTGCAGGAAAAAAAATGTGCATTTATTTTTTTTTTCACAGAAGCCTGCAGAGTATTGCACCCAAAATCAGTTAATCATGGGTACAATGCCAGAATCTTCCTCCAGCTCTCTGCCCGTACTGAGGCATAGGCTTCCAGGAGGAAGTGATAATGGACTAGGAATACAGTGATTTTCACACTTTTTTGACTCTGAAAACCACAAATCCATCTGCCGCTGTGACAGACGGGATGGGTAGTTTATTCGTATACAGATCAAACAATAAAGTTAACCTATATCAAAATACTTTTTTACTGGTATAAAAAAGTGAACAAATCAAAGATGTTAATGTGCATACATTTTGGGGTTGATTTACTAAATACAAATAGATGGTTCACTTTGCAAGGAAATTTTCACTAGAGATTAGTGAATGAGGTGAAGGTGTACTGACATCCATCATCTAATCAAGTGCAAGCAAAAATGTTCTTTTTTTAATTTTGCATGCATGTGATTGGATACTCTTTGCAAAGTGAAATTTCACCACTTTCAGTAAGCTCTGGGGTATTACCCATGCAGAGTGCAAATTCTCTTGCAAAGTGAATAGCCTATTTGCCTTTGCTAAATCAACCCTTTTAAAGGAAACCTGTCATGAGAGAAACATAATGCAATGCTGATCTCTCCTAAAAATTGCAATCAAATGCAGGCAAAATGTTTTTTTTAATTTGCATGCATGTGATTGGATACTCTTTGCAAAGTAAAATTTCACCACTTTCCTTGCAAAGTGCAAAATCTCTTGCAAAGTGAATAGCCTATTTGCCTTTTCTAAATCAACCCATTTAAAGGAAACCTGTCATGAGAGAAGCATATATTTCAATGCTGATCTCTCCTTCTATATATTGCTGATTGCCTGGCTTTCATGCTGATGCTGCTTCAGTAAATGGACCAAGCATAAAAATATAGATCTCTTACAGAATTCTTTCTACAGAACATTTTTCTGATTTTCTTACCTGCATGCTTGCTTTGGGTCAGTGATTCACTCAGAAAGAGGTCAGTGATGGCACCCACCATGTATCTCTCAAGTTAAGGTAGCTTTAAGAATCCATGATCAATCATATAGCAGATGAATCCAATTTTAGGTATAACTAACTTTAAAAAAAAAAATTCAACAAGATTTTGTTATACCTCATTGACTGCAAATGAACCTGATAAGCCTTGTGTTCATTATTTTGAACAAGGTACAATTGTGCTCAAAAGTTTGCATACCCTGGCAGAAATTGTGAAATTTTGGCATTGATGTTGAAAATATGACTGATCATGCCAAAAAACTGTATTTTATTTAAGGATAGTGGTCATACAAAGTTATTTACTATCGCATAGTATTTTGTTTGGCTCTTTTTAAAATCATAATGAACACAGTAATCACTCAAATGGCCCTGATCAAAAGTTTACATACCCTGGAATGTTTGGCCTTGGTACAAACACAAGGTGACACACACAGGTTAAAATAGCAATTAATGGTTCATTTCCCACATCTGTGACTTTTTAAATTGCAATTAGTGTCTGTGTATAAATAGTCAATGAGTTTGTTAGCTCTCACATGGATGCACTGAGCAGGGTAGACACTGAGCCATAGGGAGCAGAAAAGAACTGGCAAAAGATCTGGGTAACAAGTTAATGGAACTTTATAAAGATGGAAAGGAATATAATCAGATATCCAAAGCCTTGAATTTGCCAGTCAGCACTGTTCAACTACCTATTGAGAAGAGGAAAATTCATTGATCTCTTGATACCAAGCCAAGGTGAGGTAGACCAAGAAAAACTGCAGCCACAACTGCCAAAAGAATTGTTCAGGATACAAAGAAAAATCCTCAGGTAACCTCAGTATAAATACAGGCAGCTATGGAAAAAGGCGATGTGGTTGTTTCAAAGAACAAAGTACGATGATACTTTGAATGGTCGAGTTGCCAGAAAGAAACCTTTACTGCACTAATGCCACAAAAAAGCCTGGTTACAATATACCCGACAACACCTTGAGACGCCTCATAGCTTCTGGCACACTAATCTAGAGTGACGAGACCAAAATAGAGCTTTATGGTCACAACCATCAGTGCTATGTTTGGAGAGGGGTCAACAAGGTCTATAGAAACAAGAATACCATCCCCACTGTGAAGCATGGCAGCGGCTCATTGGTTTTCGGGGGGGTGTAAGCTCTAAAGGCATGAGGAATCTTGTGAAAACTGATGGCAAGATAAATACAACATGTTATCAGAAATACTGGTAGACCATTTGCATTCTTCTGCACAAAACTGTGCATGGGATGCTCTTGGACTTTCCAGCACGACAATGACCCTAAGGCCAAGTTGACCCTCCAGTGGTTAGAGCAGAAAAAGGTGAAGGTTCTGGAGTGGCCATCACAGTCTCCTGACCTTAATACCATTGAGCCACTCTGGAGAGATCTCAAATGTGCGGTTAATGCAAGACAACCAAAGACTGCATGACCTGTAGGCATTTTGCCAAGATGAATGGCCAGCTATACCACCTGCAAGAATTCGGGGCCTCATAGACAATTATTAGAAAAGACTGCACACTGTCATTGATGCTAAATGAGGCAATACACAATATTAGGTACTAACGGTATGTAGACTTTTTGAACAGGGGTCATTTGTTTACTTGTTTTGTTTTATGATTGTGCCATTCTGTTATGACCTACACTTGCATATTAATCCCATAAAAAATAAAAGAAAGGTGTTTTGCCTGCTCACTCATCTTTTCTTTAAGAATGGTACATATACTGTATATTACCAATTTTCCAAGGGTATGCAAACTTTAGAACATAACTGTACCTGAAATTGTGCAGCCGCCAGTATATGTGGTCAAATAAATATTCCCTAGGGAAAAGTCAAGCCAGTCTTGTTTGCAGTTATTCAATTATTGGTATGCACATGTCGTGATGTGTTTTATCTAGCATCTAAACCAGGGGTGATCAACCTGTGGCCCGTGAAGCCCTCTGATGTGGCTTGTGACCTTAAATCAGGGAAGCGCATGCCCAGGGTTAGCAATCCATTGATCATTATCTGGGTTTTCAGAAAGTTCACTATATATAATAGAAGTCTATGGCAAAGTGCAGCTAACCCGCAGTGCTGCGGGTAAACTGCAGCACGTCGATGTGAAAGCAGCCTCATAGGGGGCTCAGAACAGTAAGGGCTCATTTACATTTGTGGTTTGGGAGGGTCAGTAAAATCCCATAGTTGAAGCATGTTTTAACCCCCCCCCCCCACCACCACCACCAACACCACTAGTGTAGTGTCAGGGGTTGCCATTGGGCCCGTGTGTCCTTCCTTTGACATTCAATTTTACACTTGGACAGGAGGGGTGGCGGGGGCAGCATATACAGACACTGATCCTCTCCATTTTCCTCCTGCAGTCTCTGAAAACCGGCTTCTCCTCCTCTCCCTCCCACCAGCATTCAGCAGCTGCAGGAGAAAAATGTTCATTATGTTATTCACAATTTAAAAAAATGAAATTGTGAACCGTTTCATTTCATTGTAACCCACGACCGCTTATTAAATCACTTAAGTGGCCCTCGCTTTTCAAAAGGTTGGGCGCCCCTGATCTAAACTTAGATACAAATGGCAACAGCAATCCAGTTGGTTCTATTTTCCTTCCCTTCAGTTTTTTCTTTAACCTAACCATATACTTGTGTAAGCATTTACCTAAAGTTATGTTATAGTAGAATTCAAAATATTTTAAGCTTGGCTCAACATTTTTTTTTCAGTATGGTAAAGGTGAACTGAAAATCCGAGGCTTAACCATGTTCCATGCTGGAATGTACCAGTGTATAGCAGAAAATCACTATGGAGTCATTCAAGCAAATGCTGAACTGAAGATCCTTGGTTAGTGGTGCTAATTTTGTTTCAACAATAATTTGAATTTGTTAAAGGTACATATAATTAGGGACACATTTTACTAACTGCCCTAATGATTTGTTTGCCTCCTCTTTAGCTTTAGCACCAACATTTGAATTTAATCCTATGAGAAAGAAGATTTTAGCTGCAAAAGGTGGTCGTGTCATTATAGAATGCAAACCAAAGGCTGCTCCAAAACCCAAATATTCATGGAGTAAGGGAACAGAATTGCTCATAAACAACAGCAGGTTTGTGCTGAAAACATCTCACTTTATTATATTTCTTTTTCACTAAAAAGCTTTTCACCTGAAAGCCCATTAGATTATAAGGGCATTGGTTGTACACATCATTATTGCTCTTTGTTTTATTCATCAGTTCACTATTTTATCAGAGGCTAGAAGTGTCCGTACATCGTAAGATCACACTGCTTGAACTGAACATCAGGCAGCCCAAATGTTTACAGAGGCTGCCTGCATACATCCATGAATATTCTGTATGGTTGTATGTTGGTAGTTGGAAAGAATTTGAGCCAGAGGATAGTAGAAATAGTTGTACAGTTGCCACAGCAATATGATTATCAATATTCAAACACTGCGCTCAGGGGGCCATTAGAATAGGCACTATCCTCTATGTACTGTATACAATTATATGATCTAAATAAACAAAATAATATTACAATAATGTGAATAAAGCAGTATGTGCAAAAAATGACCTGTGTGTAAATATGCCCACTGCTGCTACCTTATAAAACTATAAATACCTACCAACACACTTGACCTCTTATGAGTAACCAGATATGAGGTAGCGCTGTGACACATTACATATACAGTCATGGCCAAAAATATTGGTGCCCCTGCATTTCTGTCAGATAAAGCACCACTTTGCCCAGAAAATCATTGCAATTATAAATGTTCAGACATTCTCATGTTTATTTCTTTTGTTTGTATTGGTATGACACAAAAAAGTGGAGAAACAAAAAACCAAATCTGACACATTTCACGCAAAAAAAACCCAACCCCCAAAAAAAGAAAAATGGACTAGACAAAATTATTGGCACCTTCTCAAAATTGTAAGAAGTAGTTGCATTCCAAGTTTGTGATGCTCCTGTAATTTGTAATTAAACTTACTTGTATCAATTAACAGTTGCTGACAATATAGAAATCACACCAGCAACCAGTTAAAATGGTGAAAAATTTACTCAACCTCTCTGTTATTATTATTATACAGTGTTTATATAGCGCCAAAAAGTTTGCTCAGCACAGTACAATATAGTGGGGGGACAATACATGAGACAATACAGTAACAAAACAATATATGAGAGGTTCGAGGGCCCTGCTCTTTCGAGCTTACAATCTAGGAGGGAGGGGATAGTGGTACAGGAGGAAGTGGCTGTGGGAGATGGCGTGGTGGGAGGAGTGGAGGAGATCGGCTGTTATGTGAGAGTGGGGTAGGCTTCCCTGAAGAGATGGGTTTCAGGGTGCGCCTAAAGGTGAGGAGGGTAGGTGACAGTCTGATGGATTGGGGTAATGAGTTCCAGAGGATGGGGGAAGTCCTGGAGAAGTCCTGCAGTCGGGCGTGGGAGGAGGAGACCAGGGAGCTAGAAAGTAGGAGGTCTTGTGAGGAGCGAAGAGTACGGGTTGGGTGGTATTTGGGTATCAGGTCGGTAAGGTAGTTTGGGGCAGTGTTATGAATGGATTCGTGAGATAATAAGGGAGTGAATGAGTTGTTTAGTAGAGTCTGGGGTTAGGAACGAACGTATTTTGGAGATGTTGCGGAGGTGAAGCCTGCATGAGTTTGCCAGCGATTGGACATGGGGTTGGAAGGACAGATTTGAGTCTAGAATGACACCTAGGACTTTGGCTTGCGGGGTGGGACTGATGGTGACGTTGTTGGTCGTGATGGAGGGGGGGGGGGGCGGGCTGGGGGGAAAATTAGGAGCTCGGTTTTGGAAAGGTTCAATTTGAGGAAGTGGAGTGACATCCAGTCTGATATGTTGTTCAGTAGGCAGGTGATTCGGGCGAAGACTGAAGGGGTGAGGCGAGGGGTAGAGAGGTAGATTTGTGTGTCATCGGCGTAGAGGTGGTAGTTGAAGCTGTGGGAGTGTATCAGTTGGCCAAGGGAGGAGGTGTAGATGGAAAAGAGGAGGGGCCCGAGGACAGAGCCTTGGGGGACCCCAACAGAGAGGGGGAGGTGGCAGCATTATAGGTAACGCTGAAGGAGCGTTGGGATAGATAGGAGGAGAGCCAGAAGAGAGCGGAGTCTCTGATGCCAAGGGAGTATAGTTTATTAAGGAGGAGAGGGTAGTCAACTGTGTTGAAGGCCGAGGAGAGGTTGAGGAGTAGTAGGACTGAGTAGTGGCCATTAGCTTTGGCGGTTAGCAGGTCATTAGTGATTTTGAGTAGGGCGGTTTGGTGGAGTGTAGGGGATGGAAGCCAGACTGTAGTGGATCTAGGAGGTTGTTGTCATTGAGGTGGGAGCTTAGGTGACTGTAGACTAAGCGTTTGAGGAGTTTGGTTGAAAATGGCAGCAGGGAGGTGGGTCTAAGGTTGCTCAGGTTGGTGGGGTCCAGGGTGGGTTTTTTGAGTATGGGAGTGATATGCGCGTGCTTTAGGGGGGAGGGAAATGCACCAGTAGAGAGGGAGAGATTGAAGATGTGGGTGAGGGAGTGTAGGATGGAGGAGGAGGGAGACCGGAGGAGTTGTGTGGGGACAGGGTAAAGGGGGCAAGTGGTGAGGCGGGCTTCTGAGAAGACCTTAGTGACCTCTAGTAGCAAGGCTGAAGAAGTGGAGTGTTGGGAAAGTTTTAGTGTGCGGGATGTTAGGTGTCGTGGGGGTCAGGGCGGTTGCGAGGTCAGAGGAGGGGAGAGTTGAGGGGGTTATCGTGGGAGGGAGGCTAGGTATATTGAGCATCGGCCATGTCTTTACGGATTGCGTCGATCTTGTTTTCTCTTGTGTGTCTCTGTGTTCCACATGGAGTATGGAGAAGAGAAAGAGCAGCAAAGAATTGTCTGAGGATTTGAGAACAAAAATTGTGGAAAAGCATGGAGAATCTCAAGGTTACAAGTCCATCTCCAGAGATCCTAATGTTCTTGTGTCTACTATGTACAACATTGTCAAGAAGTTTACAGCCCACCCATGGCACTGTAGCAAATCTCCCTGGACATGAACAAAAGAGAAAAATTGATCAAAGATTGCAGCGAAGTATTCTTCGAAATGGTGGATAAAGATCCTCAACCAACTTCCAGGCATGGCGCTGTAGCTAATCTCACTGGACATGGACGAAAGAGAAAAATTGATCAAAGATTGCAGTGAAAGATTGTTCGAATGGTGGATAAAGAACCTCGATCAACTTCCAGACAAATGCAAACTAACCTTCAGGCACAGGGTACAACAGTGTCACTTTGCACTATACGTCGCCATCTGAATGAAAAGGGACTCTATGGTAGGAGACCCAGAAGGACCCTGCTGACACAGAAATATAAGAAAGCCAGATTGGAGTTTGCCAAAACTTACCTGAGGAAGCCAAAATTATTTTGGGGGAATGTGCTTAGGACAGACGAAACAAAATTACAGCTTTTTGGCAAAGCCCATCATTCTACTGTTTTCATAAAAAGAAATGAGGCCTTTAAAGAAAAGAATACAGTCCCCACAGTCAAACCTGGTGAAGGTTCACTGATGTTTCACTAGGTTTAAAAGTGTGTATATGGGAATGTTTGAACATTCATCCAGAAGCGCATTTGTAAGGTCAGGCACTGATGTCGGACAAGAAGGCCTGGCTCGCAGTCTCCTCTCTAATTCATCCCAAAGTTGTTCTATCGGGTTGAGGTCAGGACTCTGTGCAGGCCAGTCAAGTTCCTCCACCTCAAACTCACTGATCCATGTCTTTATGGACCTTGTTTTGTGCACTGGTGCGCAGTCATGTTGGAACAGGAAGAGGCCATCCCCAAACTGTTCCCACAAAGTTGGGAGCATGAAATTGTCCAAAATGTCTTGGTATACTGACGCCTTAAGAGTTCCCTTCACTGGAACTAGGTGGCCAAGCCCAACCCCTGAAAAACAACCCCACACCAAAATCACCTCTCCACCAAACTTCACACAATGCAGTCAGGCAAATACTGTTCTCCTGGCAACCGCTAAACCCAGAAATGTCCATCGGATTTCCAGACAGAGAAGTGTGATTTGTCACTCCAGAGAACACGTCTCCACTGCTCTAGATGCATGCTGTACACCACTGCATCCGACGCTTTGCATTGCACTTGGTGATGTCAGGCTTGGATGCAGTTGCTCAGCCATGGAAACCCATTCCATGAACCACACTGTTGTTGTGCTAATCTGAAGGATAATCTGAAGTTTGGAGGTCTTTAGCTATTGACTCTGCAGACAGTTTAGCTATTGACTTCTGCGCACTGTAAACTTCAGCATACACTGACCCCGCTCTGTCATTTTACATGGCCTACCACTTCGTGGCTGAGCTGCTGTTGTTCCCAGTTGCTTCCACTTTGTTATAATACCACTAACAGTTGTCTGTGGAATATTTAGTAGCAAGGAAATTTCACAGATGGACTTATTGCACAGGTGGCAACCTATCATGGTACCACGTTTAAATTTACTGAGCTCCTGAGAGCGACCCATTCTTTCACAAATGTTTGTAGAAGCAGTCTGCATGCCTAGGTGCTTGATTTTATACACCTGTGGCCATGGAGGTAATTGGAACATGAATACAATGATTTGTAGGGGTGTCCCAATACTTTTGGCAATATAGTGTATGTTGAGCTGGTAGCCCTAGGTGGAGAAGCTCTCAATTCAGACCTTAATCGGAGTAGGACCTGTCAGTGACAGCTTCTAGGTATTATACAGATTCCTGTCCCCTGTTCAGACCTGCAGTTCCAGTATCTGTCCAAGGGAAGTCTTCTAGCACCAATTTAGTCTGTGAGTTATGCATTCATGATCAAATGTGGGGAACCATAGGGGAACTTGATGCTGGAAAATTTCCTTCTGCCAGCTGCTATGATTGCAGGTCTAGTTTTATAATACACTTAGCTTCTGTCCCTGACTACAGGCTAGGCGCAATAGAGTGGAATAGAAGTCCAAATAGAAGACTACGATTAATCTCTCAATCTCTCTCTCTCCCCATTGGTTTGTTAAGCCAGGGTCAAATGTTGGACCCTGCCTCTCCCCATTGGTTTGTTAAGCCAGGGTCAAATGTTGGACCCTGCCTCCAATTGAATGATTGCATGGTCATCACAAGGTCATTGAACAGGAAACTCACAACTCGTTGACTACACAGTACTGCTGTGTTGAATCATCCTTGCAATATCTGTATTTATTATAAAGGTGAAATTATGAAATGCACTGACTTGATGTAGTCATCTACCTGGTGTGTTTCATGATACAAACGATTGACTTTGCTGCCATCTAGTGTTCCTAAGTGATAATGGAATGTGTGTGCATGTTAAATATATAAAACATTTTGGGGATGATTTACTAAAACCGGAGGGTGCAAATCTGGTGCAGCTGTGCATGGTTGCCAATCAACTTCTTAATTCAGCTTGTTCAATTAAGCTTTAGAAAAAACAAACTAACAAACTGGAAGCCGATTGGTTTATATGCAGAACTTTGCCAGATTTTACATCAGTTTTTTTTAGTAAATCAATCCCATAGTATTATATTTCTAGTGCAGTAAATGAGACATTACCAAACATTTTACCTGATGCATGTGTTGTACATTTCAGTGAATGTCCCATTTACTGCTTTAGAATAATGTAATGTAAATAAACAAAGGCAGCCATGTCCAGCCTGGGTGACTACCATGGCTCCTTTCTTACAATGGTACAATGGAGGAGTAAGTGTAGTCACCCAGGGAGGTGTCATTTGCAGGACTACCAGGTGAAATTAAAGGGAATAAAAGAATGAAAAAAGAAAATGAATTTAGCAAGCTCATCTACGGACTGGAAAGCTGCATTATACCACATTTTTGGGCTTAGATGTGCTTTAACCGCTTCCCGTCCGCCCTATACATGTAAGTTTGCATTTCCGGGTAGGGAAAATTTGTCCGCGGTTGTAAATCACTGCCGGCGCCCGGTGATTGCCAAGCATCTCCGACAGGGTGGAGAACTGTTTGTAAACAAAACAGTTCTCCTCCCTGTCAGCTCATGCACACTGCTTTGAATGGCTGTGCACAACACAGCCATGCAAAGCAGTGGATTTACAGTGAAGCACACAGACACAGCTCAAAGTAAAACAGCACACAGTTAACCCTTTGATCACCCCACATGTTAACCCCTTCCTTCTCAGTGCCATTAGTACAGTGTCAGTGCTTTTTAATAGCACTGATCACTGTATTGGTGTTACTGGGGATGTCAGTGACACAAAGTCAGTTCCCCCCATTGTCAGAATGCCCACCGCAGTCCCACAATAAGTCATTGATCACCGCCATTACTAGTAAAAAAAAATAAAAATCCCAGTATATATACTGCCATTTGTAAACACTATAACTTTTACGTAAACTAATTAATTTACACGTATTGGGATTTTTGTTAGCAAAGACATGTCACAGAATACATTTTTTACTTGACATGTTTAATAGAAAAAAGTAAAAAATATAGTTTTTTTTCTCAACATTGTCAGTCTTTTTTTTTTATACCGCAAAAAATTTAAATCGCACAGGCAATCAAATACCACTGAACGAAAGTTCTATTTGTGGGAAAAAAAGAACTTAAATTTAATTTGGGTGAAGCGTAGCATGACCACGCAATTGTCAGTTAAAGTAACGCAGTGCCGTAACGCAAAAAATGGCCTGGTCAGGAAGGGGGGTAAATCCTCTGGAGGACAAGTGGTCAAAGGTCTTTTGCCACAGACATTTGTGATGCAAGCCATTCACTGCAGTATAATTTTTCTCAGGTCCTTTGCTTTTTAAAGCTTTCTCTTTAAGTCAGACTCAACCAACGATTTAAAGCTATAAAAGGTAGCACACCACTAAACCCTAATCTTTGCATTGCTTCTGCTTTTCTCTCCCTCCAATTTACCTGCAGTAATTCATCACTCCAGCCTTGCCCTTTTATGATTGTCTCATAGTCATTTGTTGCATTATTGCCTTGCCTGTATAAGTGTCAGTTTGGTTTGAAGTCGTATACCACTCATATAATTCACTATGATACCACTGTAGAGGTGTGCTTTTTTAGCATGACTTGTTACTGCATTGTTTATTAGGATATCAATCTGGGATGATGGCAGTCTGGAAATCATTAATGTAACAATTCTTGATGAGGGAAGCTATACTTGCTTTGCGGAGAATGATAGAGGAAAAGCTAATAATACCGGAATGCTGTCTGTTACGGGTAATACATTTTATTGTTATTATTTATTGCTATCACTACTACTGTTGCTTCCACTACTGCTACAGCTACTACTACTACTTATTATTTATATAACACTAACATATTCTTAATTTTTTCTAGACATACTTTGTGAATGCAGTTAGGTTTGCTTCTTATAAGTGGTGGAGGTATGAATTCATGATTTGTTAGCAGGGATCAAGTGATTAAAGCAGTGGTTCTCAACAATGGTGCCATCTCTGTTCCCCTGGGGTACCACGGGTATGGGACCCAGTTTGCCCTGGATAAGCCCACACCATGGTTCTAGGGCCAAGACACACAGCTGGCTCGCCTGTACCATGGCAGAGTGCAGGAGTCAGACGTGTGTAACTTAAAGAGTGCAGGAGTTTACAATGGAAAGAGCTCAAGGGTCTGGAATGTGCATAATGCACAGAGGATAGGAGTCAGTAAGACACATAGAGCGAGGGTCAGTAGTGTTTTAAAGAAGAGAACTCAAGGGTCAGGAGTGTCTAACAAACAGAGCACGGGAATAAAAGGTGCATAATGCACAGAGTATGGGGTAAGGAGTGCACAGGGGTCAGGAGTAGGTAACGCAAAGGACACAGGGCTCAGGAGTACATAACACACAGAGCTCATGGATCAGGAGTGCATAACACAGAGTGAAGGGGTCCGGAATACTTACAGCAGAGAGTGCAGGCATCAGGGGTGCATAACATGTAACAAAAAAGCCAGAAATACAACCAGAAATTGCCTCTTTATCCCTGTGCAATTCCTGCCCCCCCCCCCCCCCCCATTTCCTCCCAGTACAGCCCTCCACAATCCCTTCAGTACAGATCTTTTCAAATCACCCCGGTACATATCTCTCTCTGCACCAAAATATGCCCAGTACACATCTCTCCCCCAAAATGCCCCCAGTACAGAACTTTCTGTCCCCTCCAAATCCCCCAGTACATATACCTCTCCCCTCAGATCTGTCCGGTAAAGATCTTTTTCTCCCACAAACAAATTTTCCCAGTACAGTTCCCCCCTCCCCCTAGTACAGATCTCTCTCTACCCCCAAATCCCTTCAATATGGATCTCATTTCCCCAAATCTCCTCAGTATCAATCCCTTTCCCACCCTCCAGATCCCCCTGTACAGATCTCTCTCCCCCCTCCAAATCCTCCCATACAGATCTCTCTCTTCCTCCACCAAAATCCCCCCAGTACAGATCTCTACCCCCGCAAATCTCCCAGTAAAGATCTCTCCACCTTCAAATGCCCCAAGTACAGATTAGTCTCCCCCTCACTAGTACAGATCTCCTTCCCCCCAATACCCCAGTATAGATCTCTATCACCCCACCCCCTCTGAAACCCCGCTCCCTTCTAATTCCTCCCAGTACAGATCTCTCTTCCTCCCCAGTCCCCCAGTACATTGATCTCTCTCTCCCCAGTACAGATCTTTCCCCACACCTACTCTAATCCATCCAGTACAGATTTCTCTTCCTCCTCAGTCCCCTAGTACATTCCTCTCTCTTTCCCCAGTACAGATATTTTCCCACACCTACTCCATTCCATCCAGTACAGATCTCTCTTCTTCCTCAGTCCCCTAGTACATTGCTCTCTCTCTCCAGTACAGATCTTTTCCCACACCTACTCCAATCCATCCAGTACAGATATCTCTCCCTCTCAAATCCCCCCAGTACAGATCTCAGTCTCCCTCCAAATAATTTCATCCAGTACAGAGCTCTGACTCACCTCATATCCCCCCCACTACAGTGATCTACCCCCTCCCTACAGTCCACTTAATAGCCCTTATATCACTGCAGTTATTAGTGGGGAGAAGTACTCCTATTGCTTGTGTCATGTGACACTGCACATTGTAGCTGAGGTCTCTGTACTGTATCTGAGGTATGACAGGGAAGTGTGTATTAAATAAGATGAGATGTGGGGCACGTGCCCTGGTTGCCCAGAGCTAGCGATGCCCATGCAATACACATAGGGAGGATGTATTTCACCAGGTCTTAGTGTTGCTGAACTGTGGGTAGGTAACAGTCAGGGGCAGACTGACAACTCATGGGGCCCCTGGGCAATAGGGGATCATGGGGCCCCTGTGTCCTTGCCCAAACTCAAAAAAGCCTATGAAAAAGGTACCAGGGGCATCTCACGGAGCCCCCTACTGGCCCCAGGCTCTCGGGCAGTGCCTGAGTTTCCAAATGGTCAGTCCGCCCCTGGTAACAGTGGAAACAACCCTGTATGGGCCATTTATTTGCATTTATTCAATATATATAGATAAATGCAGTTTTTCCACAAGTGTATCATCAAGTATTGCAAATAGCTTCAACAATGCCAGAAGCCCCTAGAGAGTTTAGGGGGGGCAATTAGAGATTTTGGTAGTCAAGTACTAGGAGGACAGGACATATTATTAAAACAGATCTGTGACTGCATACTTGGGTGGCTAGCTCTCCTGTTGGAGAGTTGCCATATAGAAAGCTCAATTCCCACTCTGCAGAGAGAACAGTAATATTGATTATAGACATGGGGGACGTCATCCTTATTGATTGTGATTGTTTATCCTGGTTGATCCAGGGTTGTTTAAAAACTTCCTCAAGTGTACTGTACATTGACAATGAATATAATTACCTATACACATCCTTTAGGACTGATTTACAAAAACTTAAGGAAATAAAGCTAAACAGAAGAGCAGGTAACAATAGCAACCAGTCAGAATCTTGGCTTAAAACCAATCTTTTTTGCTGTGGCCAGCAGCTTGACATTTGCTCCAGTTTTTGAGGATCATTCCATAACGTCTAGGAGAGGAAGTGACAACTGACAATTGCAAGAACCATTAATAGTCTGCACATTTTTACATAAATTGTAAATCATCTTAGGGGTATATGCTGCAGGGTATGAAAAGTTCTTCCACTCTACCAAATGGTGTCTTGTATTTCATTTTAACATTTTTTCTTCAAACAGAAGCAAGCTGATTTAGTCTGTTTCTTGTAGACATAAGGAGCATATTTACATGCTGTAGAGAAAAGGTATTGCTGTTGTTCTTCTATTAGGTGAACTACAGTATTATGGCACTCATGATCAGGAGAGCCAATGTGTGTACTGACAGTCGTGCTCTACTACTAACTAAAAAAGAAGTCATCTGGGGAAAGACTGTGGAAAAGTCCAGGAAAAGCCATTACTACCCCCAATAAACACTAAAGAATAGGAAAGAGAACACATTTTAGGAAGATGAGACCGTAAACTAAAATAGAGTTGGTTTTAGAGTTGTCAAGTTAGTTTGTGCATTTATGGCAGACAGACTTTTTTTATGATATATGTATTTTAGGTTCAGCACCAGGCCCTAGAAATGTTTAGCCATGCTTCTGTGCCTTTCATTGATATTATACATTTATCTTATCTGTGTATCGACACAGATATGGATTTCATTGGTAACTTTCTCAACTCAATGACTATCATTATTATATTGTATGACTGTATGGTTTTGATTATTCTGTTTGTGTTTTATATCCTCCCAGCCGCCACAAAGATCACTCTTGCACCATCCAATGCTGATGTGACTGTTGGGGAGAATGCATCCATGCAGTGCCATGCATCTCATGATCCTGCTCTGGACCTCACTTTTATCTGGTTTCTAAATGGCTTTGTGATTGAATTTGATGATGACAGCAACCACTATGAAAGACATGTGAGGGTAGGTTGACTGGCTGTATTGTTCAGTATTGGTTTGGGGTAAGTAGGACCCAACAATGTGTTACAGAAACCAAAATTAGGATAAACAATAGTATTATGTGTTATAAAAAGCAATATCTTGCGTTATCCATACACAATCCTTCTTTCATTATTTTGAAATATAGGAGGGCAGTCAAATCTAGGTTTGTATACATAATTTAAGCCAAATATATGGTATAGACTCAGGCTTGAGGTCCACTATAGTATCTTGTGCTATGGTGAAATGTTAATGGCTAAATGCATTACTGGTTTTAAGAGTTTGTCTTCCTTATAAATCCCAAAACTGCCCACTCTTAGAAATTCACTCAAGCAAGAAATGTAGAAAAGGAACAGCAGAAGAAAGACCTAGTGGTCCATCGCATCTGCTTTTGTCTTTTTTTTAATTTATACTTTTTTTTTTTAGGGTTTTTTATTTTATTTTTTTGTCTTAATATACTGTATATCTATGTTTGTCCCAAGCATGTTTGAAACCACCTACTGTTGACTGACTCACTACCTCCGCTGGAAGTTTATTCCAAGCATCAAATACTCTTTCAGTGCAATAATACTTTCTGCAATTAGTTTTGAACTTTCCTCCAGTTAGTTTGAAGTCATGTTCTTGATCTTGGTTTCATATTAAAAATACTGCCCTCTTGAACCTTATTCACTCCCATGGTGTATTTAAAGGTTTCAGTCATGTCTCCCCTTTCCCTTCTTTCCTCCAGACTGTACATATTTAGTTCCTGAAGTCACTCTTGATATATTTTATCTCGCTGACCTTTCACCATTTTTGTTACCTGTTTCTGGACTTGTTTTATCATATCAATATCTTTTTTGTAAGTGAGGTCACCAGAACTGGATGCAGTATT
This sequence comes from Staurois parvus, assembly GCF_062004578.1. Lineage (NCBI taxonomy): Eukaryota > Metazoa > Chordata > Amphibia > Anura > Ranidae > Staurois > Staurois parvus. The sequence goes on from NW_028317943.1 coordinate 4,116,715, forward strand.
CTAAATTAGGTGTAACAAAAGATCTATACGGGGCAATCGGGACATCCTTCCTCCTGACGGTGTCCCCTCAATTAATGCATCCTTGAATTTTATTCACTTTTCGCACTGCCTGGCCGAAGTGTTAGCTTATTTTGAAATCATCTGAAATAAGTACTCCTAAATCTTTCTCCTCTGGTCAACCAATGTCATACTCTGTTAAGGGATTATTGTTCCCTAGATGCATTATGCAATGCCAAAACATGTTCCATGTTACAGACACTTCTGGGGATATCAATCCCATTGCTCACCTTTGTATCATCAGCAAAAAGACATACCTTATTCAACAATCCTTTAGTTATATCACTTATATACAGTTGTGCTAAAAAATTTGCATACCCTGGCAGAAATCGTGAAATTTATATTGAGAATAGTGATCATATGAAGCCATTTATTATCACATAGTTGTTTGGCTCCTTTTTACATGACAGTGATAACAGAAATCACCCAAATAGCCCTGATTAAAAAGTTTACATACCTTGGAATGTTTGTCCTTGGTACAGACACACAGTTTGACACACACAGGGTAAAATAAAAATTAATGGTTCATTTACCACATCTGTGACTTTTTAAATTGCACTTAGTGTCTGTGTATATTGAGTTTGTTAGATCTCACGTGGATGCACTGAGAAGGCTATATACATAGCCATGGGGAGCCGAAAGGAACTGATAAAAGACCTGAGTAACAAGGTAATGGAACTTTATAAAGATGGAAAAGGATATAAAAAGATATCCAAATCCTTGAATAAGCCAGTCCGTAGTATTCAATTACATATTAAGAAGTGGGAAGTTCAGGGATCTCTTGATACCAAGTTAAGGTCAGGTAGACCAAGAAATATTGCAGCCACAACTGCCAGAAGAATTGTTCTGAATACAAAGAAAAACCCACAGGTAACCTCATGAGAAATGCAGGTTGCTCTGGAAAAAAATATATTTTTTTTAAAGGAGCAAAATATGATAATACTTGAACAAAAATGAGCTGTATGGTCGAGTTGCCAGAAATATGTATTTACTGCACCAATGCCACAAAAAAGCCCAGTTATAATATGCCTGACAACACCTTGACATACCTCACCAGGCTTTTGTGTGGCATTGGTGCACTAAAGATGATTTATGTTAATGATAAAGGATAGGGGTGCTGTGGTGCATACAGACATCCAGTTTATATCGTATCACTGACAAGTACCTGCAGCTACATGACAGATTTGATATTGTCACCTGCTCCAGACACTGAAAGTCTGTTGCTGATGGCTTACTATACGTTTTTGCATTTTCTGTCTTGATTCCTATTAGTAATTATCAAAGCAAGCATACATGCCCATAATACTAAACTCCGAAGTGACAAATCCTAAATAAGATTTTTCTGTAAAATCAGTTTCACCATTGGAATACTAAAGGGCCCATATCACCATTGCTCATGAACTCTTATTACCATCTGCCCAGGTTGGATTTGCTGCTGACTGTCTACCATGATTAGAAAAATGAGTACACCAGCTACACATATCTTAGCTGTATCTCTGAGTATCATGCTATTCTGATGTATTCATTTTTTAGGAATGACACAATGTTTAAAGTGTTACTAAACCCAAAACAATAAAATCAGTCAGTATATGCAGTAAAGCGTGCTTGTTATACTCACTGTGGAACCTAAGGGGTTAATCCTCTGCATTGTGTAAAAAGGCTATTTGATCCTGTCTTCTCTGATTCTCCTCTTCTTCTACTGTTCCCAATCCATTTGCCTATGGACAGAGCACAGTGGCAGGTCTGCACATGCTCTGTTTGGTGTATATTGCTAGAGGGTTTTTTTTTCTCTTTATGGGATGGTGCATATGATCAGCACAGGGCCAATTAGCACTGTCTGGACAAAAGGTCAGGGGTCATGCAGCCTCATAGGACAGTCAGAGGAGAATGAAAACTCCTCGTACAAGAGCTACAAGTGCTTGGCTGGACACTGATAAGAGTCACAAGACTGCTATGTACTGCTAATAAGAAAAGGTATTTAGCAGTTTATATTTAGTAAAATAATTGCATTTCCATGTTCTGTGTACTGTGAGGGACCAGATATAGTGAATGCAGGGGGTTTAGTAACGTATTAGGCCAAAAATATTTTCTGCTGCTTTGTACTTTGTTGTCTCAGACTGTCATATGGACAGCAGCACTGTTTTCTGCCGTAACTGGCTTACTGGAGAGGGGTGCCAAAGGCATTTAGAGTATAACTAAAAGTAACACGTTTGTATTCAGTTTTGGATAGAGTGTCAAGATTTTTGTTGCTATCTGTGGCATTAAATTAGCCCCAGAACCGATCTAAGAGATACGAAAATAAAATAAGATTTATCGTACATTATCTCTCTACATGACAGGAAGTAAAGGAAAATCTCCCTAATGAGCAGCAGACAGGCATACAGCAGAAAACAAATGACAGCAGGTTTAACCCTCCCTTACTCACTGTCAGTTTGACACCCCTCTATCCAGAATGAAATAAATGTTTTTCCTTTAGATATACTTTAACTACCAACCAGATTTCATTTTATGGCCCTTAAAAGAGTTTCTGTTTGAGAAATAATTTGGTGTGTGATGTATTAACACACAAAAAGTAATCATTTCTCTTTAGTGACTTGTTTTATTCCTGTAATTTGTTCCTCAGTTACATTGAGGCTTTTGACATCATGGACTAAACATGTGGTCAGAAACTGCTGATGCATTCCTGTATGTATGCTTTGTAAGCCTTCTCTGTGCCACTAAGCTCGCTCAGCCTTCAGGAAAGGATGCCATAGTGTCACCACAAACTACATGTTGGGAGGACTGCACGCTTTCAGGAGGAAACTATGTTTATTTTCCCCTTTACTTCAAGCCAATAATACTCCCCGGTGTGCAATACTGCTAAATGCTGGTTAGCCACTGGAGACATTTACAAGGTGGAACCAGAATGCGGTAAAACCTCTCATATTAAAGTTATTTTTGGATACCGCTGTTGAGATGCTTTTAACAGCAGCATTTCCAAAAATACATGCTTCTGTAATTGTTTGCATCACGTAGTGGTATGACCTTCATATATCATAGTCCATATACATCAAATACAACCATGACTTATATTAGCAGTACAAATGTAATCCATGTAGACTAAACTCACCTTTACTAACTGATATAAGCATTTAAAGGAGAAGTACAGACAAAAGCAGAACAAACTGCACCCCTGTGACCCGTTTTCAGCTGACAGGGGGCTAAAGTCTGCTGTTGGCTGACATCTAGGGTTGCCACATCCCTTTAAAACCGAACACATATTAATGACACAGGTTCTGTGGCTGATTAAGGTGGTAATTAAACTCACTTAGTGCCTTATCTGCATTAAATTAGCCTCAAAACCGGTGTAATTAATATGTGTTTGATTAAAGGGAGGAGGTGGAAACCCTACTGACATCACAGAGCCGGTCCAGGATGAGGAAAGATTTCACCCAGATCCCTAGACCAGCACCTGGCTCAGTCTCTCAGTGAGCTGGCCAGTGATTGCCCAGTGAGTGTGTGTGTGTGGGGGGGGGGTTCAGAGCAGAGAGCGGTGACTGACAGTCACCGCTCTTTGCTAAGAGCGGGGGGGGGGGGGAGTGGAGCAATTAGCGGTCATGTGATCACTCAATTCCCACCCTTTGAACTGGCAGGGGACAGATGCAGCATCGTTAGATGCTGCATCCGCCTAGGCAAGTATGATTTTGGAATTCCCATACTTCTCTTTTAATTGCTAGCAGAAAGCTAGCTAGCATTATGTGGAATCCCCAACCACTGCCTTCTGCAACTCGTGTCATTACATATGCCAATATTCAGATTCATCGATAACACAAAACTGCCTGGAATATTAACAAAGCAAGGCTAATGGCTTCTCTGTATGCTTGCTTAGAAGACAATGCTATCAAAAATAAAACTATTTTTTTTATTATTATTATTATTATTATTATTATACAGGATTTATATAGCACCAACAGTTTGCTCAGCACTTTACAATATAAGGGGTGACAATACAGCAACAATACAGTTCAATACAAAAGGATCAGGAGGGCCCTGCTCCTTGGAGCTTACAATCTAAGAGACAATTTTGTCATCACATAAATATAAAATACATAAAAAAATACAATAAATAAAGGCCTATTTTGTAAAACTCAAAAAATGTTCAGTAAATATCCTGTTTACATTTTCCAGCAATTTTTTTATAGGTCTAATATACTGTATATGCAGTTCTAAGTAGCATTTTGGTATTCGGCTTTTTAAAACCCCAAGTACAAAGGGATTCTTGAGTGGTTGCTTTTCGTTACTGTAGGGATATTGCAGCTTTGATATATAAGGTACATTCCACAGCAGATTGTGTTCCAAAGTTGTTTGATATCAGTCCAGTTTTGGGACTTTTCTCTTTACATCTGTTCTTTCAATAAACAAATCTCAGTTTAGTTATGTTATTTAAATCCATAAACTATGCATTCCTTTACAGTGGCAGAAGGGATCAAACGCACTATTTAAATAATGTAACCAGGATTTCTCCTTCATATTAACCAGTGAAATCATTAATAATAATTATTATTTCCTTTTATTATTTCTGATGTGCCAAAAAAGATACTATCACTATTTACTAATATAAGCAATACTATTACTTTGTTTTTACATTGTGGTTTATATTCAAATTTTTTGTGTTTTTAAGGGATGCATTTAAAATTGGGTGCATTTTGGATGTGTATTTTGTGTGTTGTCATACATCCCGATGGAAGTGAAACTGCACCAAAGATGCAACAAACAGATCTTTTTATTTTGTTATCACACTGCACTCACAAACGTGTATTTAGGTTAGTTTATGACTGTAGAAAAATGTATGAAATATTCTACTATAGCTCTCACCTCTGCAGGAGCTGCTGATGTTGATAGGCCCACTGTTCTTCTACGACTCTTAAAATGGCTCCGTCCCCACTGACACCCGGTTAGAGGTAGAGGACCATTTATGCCTGGGTAAATGGTGTGTTTTAGATTCACAATAATGTAAAAATACACAAAAAATGAAACCCAGACTACCAGGTAGCAAATGTAAAACTAAGAGAGATAGCCCTCATGTGCTGCCACACACTAAAAGGAAAAAGGAAAGGGAGCTGATGCAAACACCTAAATGTGTTCCCACAGCAATCAAATAAAATGAATAAAACAGTGCTGCACTGCTCAAATCACAAATCGGCAAAACACCGAAGAGCTTTACATGCTTTACAATAAACACCCGGCTGAACTCCACCCTCAACAGTGACCTATTTAAACTATAAATCAGCCATTAAGGTGAGCGTGCATGCTGGAAGGTGGAGGAGCACACCTTCGATTTAAAATTGCGCAGTTTGTGTGCAATTTTAGGTCAATTTCAGGTGCAATTTCTGAAGACTTTATTGCTACTTGTGAAGATTTTCAACGATTTCTTACAATTTGCAGTGTGATTTCCATTATATTGTATGTGAAATCACAACAAAACTGCAGAAAAAGTAATGCAAGAACTACTTTAGAAATCGCGCTGCAGCAAATCGCACTTGTTAAGACACTGACATTTGCATTCATTAGATGCGATTTCAGGTGCAATTAAAATTTGCAAATCGCACTGGTGTGACCGGACACTTAAAGCTGAAAGTCACTGTGAATTTATAAAAGATCTGAAGATTTGGGGCATATTGACTGTTTGAACCTCACAATTTTGAATACAAATTGGGACTTTTTTATTAGCAGTATTTTATTATTTGTTAATTAACATCACTGATTGGGGTGCAGTTCTCAGCCGGGTTTTTACCGAAGGTTTAATTTTGGTATTGATAAATTATTATATATATTTATTATATGTAAGTATTTGCACTTTGCTTATTTCACATTATATTTAATTTGTCACTGTTGGGGGGGTGGCGCTCAGCGGTGTGTTTACTCTGTATGGAATTTGTGTTTTTTTCATTTGTTAGCTTCATTTTTATCATTTTAAAGGGGGAGGGGTACAATATTGTTATCGAGATATTATTACATGAGATTTATTTATATGAATTTAAGTTTTTTGCTTCTCATTCATCTTAATTTTGATTGGTACACACTTATTGTAAAGAGTGTGAGGCTCTTCGGTAATTGATTTTACACGGTTACTATTCTACTCATTTACGTTGAGTAAATGTTTTATCGCAAAAGAATAAACAGTACAAGAATTGATATTAAGCAAATAAGCACTTAAAATTTGCAGAACTGAATAAATGGAACACTGGCCTATAACTAGAAAGACTAACTGTGCTACGGCAGTCTTGGATTTAATTTTAACTTCTATTGAGCTAAATTAGTCTCAACTAACTCACAGATAATGTTATTGTGTGCACTCTATTAAAATATCCCAGATATGAGTATCTGAAAGTGTCCCTGAGTGGGGTACCCATTAAAGGTGATGGCAAGTTCCCGGAGCCTTAATGCTAGCGTTGGCTGGCTTTCAATGGGGTCCTTCTATCAGCAATACTTGAGGGTCTGTCCCTTTAATGGTAAGTGGAAGTATAACTTTGGACTTCTAAGTAAAGACAGTCTTTGCAGAGCAGGGTGTAGCAAAGGGTTGAATATGGGCTCTCCTCTCGCCACTCCTGGCAGACGACAAGTCCCCCTCTACACGCTTGGCAGTTCCAGATATCAAGTCCCGGAGACTCAGTCCCTCGGCTTTGGTACACACTTGAAAATTCTCTGGTAATCTGTGGCAGAACTATTCTCCCTTGGATGTGGGCAGTTAACTACTTCAAGTCCAGACAGTTTCACCCCCTTCCAGTCCAGGCCAATTTTCAGATTTCAGTGTTATCACATTTTGAATGACAATTGTGCGGCCATGCAACACTGTACCCATATAACTTTTTTAGCATTTTTTTTGAGACAGAACTTTATTTTGGTGGTATTTATTCACCACTGGGATTTTTTTTTTTTTGCTATATAAATGAAAAAGTCCAAACATTTTTTAAAAAAGTGTTTTCCTTATAAAATTTTGCAAATAAATAATATTTATTCATAAATCTTGGCCAAAATGTATTCATTTATCTTTTGTAAAAAAAATAACCCAAATTAGTTTATAACCAAAAATTATGATTGTTTTACATTTTTATTTCCTTTTATATTATTTATGTTTTTTTAACATACTGTCACCCTAGCAGTACAGTGTCACCATAGTTTTTTTTTACACTGATTGCATTTACACACATAAAGGCTGTAAAAGCAATCATTTCTCCTTCTCTCTGGCTGCATTGCTGCAGCCATTCAGAAATACTGTGAGAGCTGTGATTGGTCATGGTACAAGGCTGTTGTGAATAGCCTTGTACCTTGTGACCTCTGTGATCATTCACAGATTTCACAAGTAGTAAGCAATGATGTCAAGAAGTGACATCTTGTTTACTACTATTCATGTGATCACTGATTCACAAAGCAGCTTTGTGAAAATAGATCAACTGTTGGAGCAATTGTTAGAAAATGGAAGAGGCTAAAGACGACTGTCAGTCTCCCTCGGACTGGGGCTCCATGCAAGATCTCACCTCGTGGGGTATCACTGATGATAAGAAAGGTGAGGAATCAGCCCAGAACTACAAGGGAGGAGCTGGTCTATGACATGAAGAGAGCTGGGACCACAGTTTCAAAGGTCACTGTTGGTAGAACACTACGCCGTCATGGTTTCAAATCAAGCATTGCACGGAAGGTTCCCTGCTCAAGTCATCACATGTCCAGGCCCGTCTGAAGTTTGCCAATGACCATCTGGATGATCCAGAGGAGGTATGGGAGAAAGTCATGTGGTCAGATGAGACCAAAGTAGAACTTTTTGGTGTAAATTTCACTTGTTGTGTTTGGAGGAAAAAAGAAGGATGAGTTGCATCCCAAGAACACCATCCCTACTGTGAAGCATTGGGGTGGTAATATCATGCTTTGGGGGTGCTTTTCTGCGAAGGAGACAGGACAACTGCACTGTATTAAGGAGAGGATGAATGGGGCCTCAGTCAGAGCATTGAAGATGGGTCGTGGCTGAGTCTTCCAACATGACAACGACCCGAAGCACACAGCCAGGATAACCAAGGAGTGGCTCCGTAAGAAGCATATCAAGGTTCTGGAGTGGCCTAGCCAGTCTCCAGACCTAAATCCAATAGAACATCTTTGGAGGGAGCTGAAACTCCGTGTTGCTCAGCGACAGCCCCGAAACCTGACAGATCTACAGGAGATCTGTGTGGAGGAGTGGGCCAAAATCCATGTTGCAGTGTGTGCAAACCTGGTCAAGAACTACAGGAAACGTTTGACCTCTGTAATTGCAAACAAAGGCTTCTGTACCAAATATTAACACTGATTTTCTCAGGTGTTCAAATACTTACAGTTGTGTTCAAAATAATAGCAGTCAGACATCACTAACCTGATCAATCACTGTTTTTGGTAGACATGATATTTCTACATGGCAAATAATTTACTAGCAGGTGTAGTAGAATAATAGAAATCCAACAGACCCAACAGTCATGATATGCATGCTGCTGATTCTGTGTAATTGAATCACTAATTGAAAGGGGCATGTTCAAAATAATAGCAGTGTGGAGTTCTATTAGTGAGGTCATTCATTCTTTGAAAAACAGGTGGCAATTATTGCTCTTATTTAAGGAAGGAAGGCAGCAAATGTTGTACATGCTGGTTACAGTGCATTTCTCTCTGAATTTCTGAGGAAAATGGGTCGTTCCAGACATTGTTCAGAAGAACAGCGTACCTTGATTAAAAAGTTGATTGGAGAGGGAAAACATATAAAGAAGTGCAGAAATGATAGGCTGCTCAGCTAAAATGATCGCAAATGCTTTAAAATGGCAACCAAAACCTGAAAGACGTGGAAGAAAGCGAAAAACTACCATTCAAATGGATAGAATAGCCAAAATGGCAAGGACTCAGCCAACAATCAGCTCCAGGAAGATCAAAGAAGGTCTAAAGTTACCTGTGAGTACTGTTACAATTAGAAGACGCCTATGTAAAGCCAAGCTATCTGCAAGAAGCCCCCGCAAAGTCCCACGGTTGAAAAAAAGACGTGCTGAAGAGGTTACAATTTGCCAAAGATCACATTGACTGGCCTAAAGAGAAATGGCGCAACTTTTTGTGGACTGATGAAAGTAAGATTGTTCTTTTTGGGTCTAATGGCCGGAGACAGTTTGTCAGACGACCCCCAAACACTGAATTCAAGCCACAGTACACTGTGAAGACAGTGAAGCATGGTTGCGCAAGCATCATGATATGGGGATGTTTCTCCCAGGGATCATGGTTCAGTTTGAATACATCAGAATACTTGAAGAGGTTATGCTGCCTTATGCTGAAGAGGAAATGCCCTTGAAATGGGTGTTCCAACAAGACAACGACCCCAAACACACCAGTAAACGTGCAACATCTTGGTTCCAGACCAACAAGATTGACGTTATGGATTGGCCAGCCCAATCCCCTGATCTTAATCCAACAGAAAACTTGTGGGGTGACATCAAAAATGCAGTTTCTGATGCAAAACCAAGAAATAGAGAAGAATTGTGGATTGTAGTCCAATCATCCTGGGCTGGAATACCTGGTCACAGGTGCCAGAAGTTGGTTGACTCCATGCAACACAGATGTACAGCAGTTCTCAGAAACAGTGCTTATACAACTAAATATTAATTAAGTGATTCAAAGGAAAGCAAAATCTTCAAACATTTTTCAGTTTATATAGTGAATGTTTGAGTTTGTAAAGAATACAAACACTGCTATTATTTTGAACAGTCTAATATTCACTTTTCTTCAATTTTTTTAGAGGAACAACACAAATTTGATATATTTTTCTTCATGTTTTGATTTGGAATAGAATGTGTAATGTTCCCAATGCATTTGTGTGTATGGAAATAAAAGCTATTAGAAGGATTTTGAGCTTTATGCACTTTTTTCAACACACTGCTATTATTTTGAACACAACTGTATGTTCAGCAGTGCAAGACAAATAAATTCTTTAAAAACCATACAATGTGATTTCCTGATTTTTTTTTTTTTTCAAATTCTGTCTCTCAGAGTGGGAATGAACCTACAATGTGAATTTTAGACCCCTCCATGATTTCTAAGTGGGAGAACTTGCAAAATCGCAGAGTGTTCAAATACTTCTGTTCCTCACTGTACACGGGCCGTACGGGAAATTTTTAAGCAACAGCAGGACCTCTCTATGTAGCGCTCTTTTTCTCGAGGCAACTGCTCATTCTACAGCAAGTTCTCTCAATACAACATCCCCGTGCAATAATAAACTAGTCTTTCTCCTTCACTTGGGGAAAAAAGGTCTGTTTCTCCTCCTTTTTTACATAAGGATCTTGGCTCCTGTAGTTTAGAGGACATCCAATGGTATTGTGCTGTGCTCTTTAAGAAACTCCACTTCCCAGTGTCCTCTGCAATACAGCATGATTTCTTTCTCTTGCTCTGATTGGCTCACTCTCTCCTGCTCCTAGCTTGGCTCACGCTCTCTTGCTCCCTAATTGGCTCAGGCTCTCTGCAGGGAGAAGGAGTGAGAGAGATTTCACACAGATCCTCCCTGTCAGCTGTGGTGAGAGAGGGGGGAGAAACTGGCTGCAGATCTCAGCACTCAGCTACACTCTACCTTGTGGTCTCACACATTGTATTTTGCCTAGGTCTACATATCTTTGGGTGGAGTTCATTGTAGATCGCTAACTACACATAAAAAGCGCTGACTTTTACTTTAAAAAAAGCAGCTAGCAAACTTCAGTACTACCTGAAATGTGGTGAAAGCCTGCTCCCTTATCATCCTTTATGCTCACTAAAGAATATGTCAGGGCCATAAAAAAACACTTGCAGTATATCTCTGCAATGCACATTTTCTGTTGTTTTATCCTTTTAGAACCCTACAAGTACAGAAAAATATCTGTTGATCTGCCACAAATACATTCAGCTCCTAATTCCTTTCATGCCTTTTGTGAGCAGAAACAGCCAAAAATTATGTCAGCCTTGCCCAGCTGTCTGTTGTTAAATTACTGAATCCTGCTCAGTTTTATCATTTGCACAGCATATACTGTAGACTCATTGTTTTGAAGTGCAAGATAGGAAGTGATAGGACCTAATATTTAACCACTTCAATACCAGGCACCTTCACCCTCTTCCTGCCCAGGCCAATTTTCAGCTGTCGGCACTGTCGCACAGTGAATGACAGTTATGCGGTCATGCAATACTGTGCCCATATTACATTTTTAGCATTTTTTTTGAGACAGATAGATCTTCCTTTTGGGGGTGTTTAATCACCACTAGGTTTTTTATTTTTTGCTAAACAAACGAAAAAAGACCACAAAGTTTGAAAAAAAGCCATTTTTCTTTGTTTCTGTTATAAAATTTAGCAAATAAGTAATTTTTCTTCTTCACTCATGTGCGCTGATGAGGCTGCACTGATGAAGCAGCACTAATGGGCACTTATAAGCTGCAGTGGTGTGCACTGATTAGCACTGGTGGGGCTGTGCTGATAATCAGGGCACTGATGATCAGTGCCCTGATTATCAGGTTAAAGAATGTACTGACAGGCTTGCCAGTTACCGGTTCTGTTTACATGTGATCAGCTGTGATTGGATACAGCTGATCACATGGCCCTTTACCCCAATCTTTAACTGCTTAAGGACCACCCTATAGCAGACATACTGCTACAGGGTGGCACCTGTGCGCAAAATCACTTATACTGTATATATACCTGATTATGCATTTTTGGGTAGGGGGCATGCACGAACCCTACCCGCGCCGTCATTCGTCACCAGGTCCCGGCCGGTAATTACCCGCCGGTGCCCGATGATTACCGAGCATCTCCGATGGGGAGGAAGATTGTTTTGTTTACAAACCAGCTTCCTTCCTGTCAGCTCAAGCTCACTGCTCGGGATGGCTGTGCACAGTACAGCCCTCCCTATCAGTGTGCTTACAGTGAAGCACACATTCCCCGCCCCCTAGTAAAACACTCCCAGCACATAGTTAACCCTTTGATCGCTCCGCACATTAACCCCTTCCTGCCCAGTGCCATTAGTACAGTGGCAGTGGGTTTTTTTTAGCATTGATCACTGTATTGGTGTCACTGTAGATGTCAGTGACACCAAGTTAGTTCCTCCCAGTGTCAGAATGTCCGCCGCAGTCCTGCTAAAAGTTGCTGATCACCGCCATTACTAGTAGAAAATAAAAAAATCCCATAATCTATACCGCCATTTGTAGACGCTATAATTTTCACGTAAACCAATTAATTTACACATATTGAGATTTTTTTTTAGCAAAGACATGTAGCAGAATATATTTTGGCCTAAACTTATGACGAAATTTGATTTTTTTTACTTTTTTTACCAGACATGTTTTATTTCAGAGTCCAAAATATTGTTTTTTTGTCAAAATTGTCAGTATTTTTTTTCTTATAGCGCAAAAAGTTAAAAACGCACAGGTGATCAAATACCACCGAAAGAAAGCTCAATTCATGGGAAAAAAATCAATTTAATTTGGGTTCAATGTTGCATGACCGCGCAATTGTCAGTTAAAGTAGAGCAGCGCCATAACGCACAAAATGGCCTGGTCATGAAAGGGGGTAAATCCTCAGGAGCACAAGTGGTTAATCAGTTGTGTCCGAAGGAGACAGCAGTCACAGGGCATGCCCGATATGTGCCCCTGGCAGTGCGCAAGAGTTCTGGGAGGATGTCCATGGAGTACAAATACCCCCCAAATTACCCTTTTTTGGAAAGTAGACAGTCCAAAGTATTTAATAAGAGTCATGGCAAGTTTTTTGAAGTTGTCACTTTTTTTTTAGGAAAATGAAGAAATGAAATAAAACATTTTGTCTACATTTTAATTTTTTTACATAGTGTCACCAGCGCGGTACAGCTTCATCATATGACTGGTGTGGCAGCGATCAGGGTTTTCTTTTTACACGGTGATTGCTTGTAACTGTACTACTCTGTGGGGTGATCAGTTTTTGTTTTTTTTACACTTGCGATTGCTTTGATTGGCCCAGGTACCATGTGATCACTGGTGACCAATCACAAATCACGCAAAGTAATAAACAATGATGTCATGAAGGGATCCCATTCATGTCTCTTGTTTTTTGGCTCACAGCAATCACATGGCACAGGCTGGTCGTTGATTGGCCCAGGTACTAATGATGTCCTGAAGGGATCCCATTAATGCATCTTGTTTACTAGGTGACATGTGATCGCACAGTGATCATGTGGTATCTGGGCCACTAACACCAGCCTGAAACTGATACCACAATCTGCTGTGTCCAGTAGGGGGCACGTCAGGGAGCATGCGTAGCGCACACAAGCATCTTGATGTACTGGTACCGCGCAGTGTCTGGGGAAGTCGCCAACTGTACCTAAAGGTTGCCTTTTAAAGGTTTCAAAAAAGCTTTTTGCAGCTTGCTGAAATTTTTACAAATGTTTTCTAGTACTGTACACACTTCTGAAGCCTGCGTATGCAATGCTCGATTGTCTTTCTACCATAGATAATTATATTGCCTGTATTTTCTCTTACTGCAATGCTTAAAATTGACTTTTATTTTGTACATTTCTTCTAATTGCGTCATGGCTGTTCGTTAAACCGTACATTTTAACAATAGAGTCTGTCAGCTAAAAAATGCATATGCTTTTTGTCCATCTTCAGAGTTGTTTTTACTGAATTCATACGTGCTACCAGCATGTTGTGATGTGCTAGTTTCCTAAAGCAAAACGACCAAAGGCACAACTACTTCACAGCTATAATTGGTATGGTTAGTGCACTGGATGCCAGAATCATCTCTAATGACTTAACACATTGCTCAACTCTTAAACATCTGAGTAATCAAAGAGCTGAAGGCCTGGCAGTTTCTGTAGTCTGATATCTGTTCCTGTTTAGTCTTTATTGCTGGTGTTAATTAATATGTCTTAATTATTTGAGGTGACTTTAATTACTTTGACTTTGAAAATCACAGCTTCAATTTCTAAACTGCAGTTTGTAAACATACTCAACATTAATTCAGAAGTGGCTAGTTATGGATTTTCAGAAAAGTGGGCAGATAATAATTATTGGTTCAGTTAAAAGAAAAATTGTGTCTCCTAAATGTGGAACATCGACATTCACTAGTTGAAGCTAGCTTGCGTATTTGTGATTCACCATTTTTATATACAGTAAATAAATATGATAAAAACCTTTGTGGTTTTCTTTCATCTGTTCTACACCCAGCTATCCATATGTAAAGTAAAAATTAGCTATTTTCATCTTTTGAAGTCATGATGATGATGATAGTCTTTTGCTGAAAGGCAGTATGGAGGTACTGTATATTGGGCAATCCACTGGGACGTTTGCCATTCATTAGTGAAATTTTCAAATGTTTGCATCTGACAAACAGAAGAAATATAGGTCAAATCACCCCTGGTACAGTGATTATTTCTAAATTCAATAAAGATTCCTGCAAGAAATAGACCATTGTTTAGGTATAAACCCTTGAAACTGCAAAATGCAGTTTAGCTTTGCATTTTGCTAATTCCTATATATGGAAGGATCTTTAGCATCCAAGTAGTTTATAAGAAGCTAAGTCATGTTTCTTTAGATGAAGAAATATTGCAGAAAAAAAGGCTTAAGTCATTTGAGGCCTCATTTTATGTATTGTTTATATAGTGTGCATGCAAAGGTGATCTGTGATTTATTTTACAATTCACCATGCTTAATAAGGGGTATATGCAAAAGCACTGTCTTAGATTGCTGACTAACAATGAATTATTTAAGCACAGACAAAGCTGCAGATGTCTTTTATTAACTAAAGTGCCTACAAACCTTCTTTTTTAACAGAGTGATGTTGGTAGTGAGCTCCTTATCAAAAATGCACAACTCAAACATGCTGGAAGATATACTTGTATTGCACAGACCATTGTGGACAACTCTTCTGCTTCAGCTGACCTAGTAGTCAGAGGTAACCATTGCTGTGCATAAGCATGAGAACGGCCTTTTATTTGTGTATTATTCAGAATTTCTACTTAAAGTAGAACTATAGGCAAAACATATTTTTTTCAACATTTTCGATACAGTAACTGAGAGTTATAATCCCTGACAGTTTATTTTTTTGCCATCTGTGTCCCATTAGGGAGATTTTGCTTCACTTTCTGTCCTTTAACCAAAACAGGAAGTGAGAGGAAATCCCTGCAAATTAAGGTAATCCCCTGGGGATCCCATATCACCAGAACTAGTGTCCACATTGGAAGAATTCCCCTCTATTACTTTTCTGGGGGACAACCCAAAATTTGGGATTTTCTTTTACTTTCAATGATAATGGTAAACAGGACAAATAGAGAGGGAGAATCTCCCTAATGGGGGCATAGACAGCAATATAAACTGAGGGGTGTTCTAATCCATCCACACTATAGCTTAACCCCTTGGCGCCAGCACCTGCCAACCCTTTAAGGGTTTCAGAAACCGGGAGGCGGGGCGGGGGTTTAAGGTCATGTGACCGCCGTGATTCGCAGTCACGGCGGTCACATGATTGGGAAAGGTCCCGATCATAAGAGGAGATTGGGACCTTTCTGCGAGTACCGGATGTGTGCTGGGAGCGTGCAGGGCGTGCGCTCTCATCAAATATGTTTTTCTTAATTGCACGCAAATGTGCGACCGCTAGGCATCAAGGCGGTCACACATTTGCATGCGGCTGGCGTGAAGAGGTTAAAAGGTTTTGCATTTAGTTGTACTTTAAAATATATATATATATATATATATAAAACCATAACCTTTTTTTTTAAGTTTTTGTTTGAAAAGTAGTGGGTTAGATCATCTGTCAGGTTTGTATTGCTGGGGGAATTCATTCTCTCTATTTCTCCCAGTTGACATTGCCAAAGAGACAGAAAGAGCTGGGAAATACACAGTTGTCAGAACATGAGAATTGTATATATCTATGCCAGCAACAGAAATATATTTACATGCTTATTAAGTGTTCTTGCATGGCAAGACCACTTACTGTTATCTCACATATATATTCTTATTATTATAGCCATATTTACCACCCTACCTCCTCCCACAGTTTTTACACTACATAGACCGTAATATACCGAAACGTGCGGATTGTTCCCGATTGGTGTGCTATTACTTTGTGGAACGTTTTGCCGAATGGTTCACGAAATATTGCCGTTTTTGTGGTGAAATTGGTCCCATAGGAATGAATGGCGGAATGTTCAAAACTAGAGTGGGAGCTGACAAAAGCTAGAGTGTGAGCTGAAAAATCAGGACATGATTTCTAAACTGCCATCACTCCCTCATTTTCAAGCCCACCTACACAAATCTTATATCAAAACGTTCAGCTATCCCTGCTGCCACTAAAAATGTCCACAGCTAAGCCATAGTCCTGATAGTTTTCACAATATGACCATTTGTTTGCAACTCACGCCGCCCATTGACATTCATTGAAACTGCACTCTAGCCACGTCAAATTTGAAGGACAATTTCTAAACTGCGACTGTGCCTTCATTTTTAATATTTCAGAAACATACTATGCATCAACATGTAGGTCTGGGTCTTGTGATTCTCACAATATAAAGCTCTTCGCTGTAGGATTTATAATTTTTAAACTACAACCATTTGAAGATGGCAACTGCCAGTGAAGTGAGAAAGTTGGAACAGTTTGTTTTTAACCGCTCTTCTCTGCCCTTGCTGTAGAGTGAGTTGCTATAGGAACCCAGGTGTGTGAGCAGGCAGCAGAGTGACAAAAGCTAGAGTGTGAGCTGAAAAATAAAAGTTGAAATGCATTTCTTACTCTATCAAGCTTGCCATGTGCACTTTTCAATCGATTAGTGTAATGTTTACTATCTTTACTCACTCCAAACACTCCACACAGTTACTCTGCCCAGTCCAACCTTTTCACAGTTACTCCAGCCACTCCAAGCACACAACAGTTACTCAAGCCACTCCACCCAGTTACTCGGCCCACTCCAGTTGTAGACTACTGGTGGAAGGAAGAACACTTCACACAATTTTCCCAGAATTTGTAGCTTTTCTAGTTATTTGCAACACAAATATCAATTGTTGGAATTATTTTTCATTCTTTGCAAATAATAGCATTTACATTGCTATATTAGCTGATCTGCAC
The DNA here is from genome assembly GCF_062004578.1 of Staurois parvus. NCBI lineage: Eukaryota > Metazoa > Chordata > Amphibia > Anura > Ranidae > Staurois > Staurois parvus. The sequence goes on from NW_028317943.1 coordinate 4,133,843, forward strand.
TACTTACTGTTGTACTGGAGTAATTTTGTTTTCTTTGCTAGGTCCTCCAGGTCCTCCTGGTGGTGTTAGGGCAGAAGAAATAAAAGACACATCTGTGAAACTTACATGGAGTAGTGGAACAGACAATCACCAGCCAATTTCTAAATATACTATTCAAGCTAGGAGTTCATTGTCAGAAGAATGGAAGGCTAGGAATGCATTGTTAGATGAATGGAAGGATGTGAAAACAGGTTTGTAATGATTTTTTTATGTTTATGTGTATTACTGCAGGATGTCTAATCACTTTAACATAGTATACCCTACACCAGGGTTTCTCAACCAGGGTTCCACAGAATCCCAGAGTTCCCCCAGAGGTTGTTAGGGGTTCCTTGAGAAAAGATAAATTTCTGCCTCTTAAATAAGTTCCCACTGACACCATTGATCTTTTTAGCTATCTTTTAAGGGGGTAATTCTTCCCAACGACCACAAGTGTAAGGAGCATTCTTCCCACTGACCAACATACTAATGCATCATGAGTTGTAGATATAGTAATTTTTAGAAGGGGCTCCTTGAGACCAAAAAAAGTTATTTCAAGGGTTCATCTGTGTTAAAAAAGGCTGAGATAATCTGCCTTAGACCCTCTGCAGAGGTTTCCCTTAATCAACTTATTGCATGGAAAGTGGGACATTATGGCAGAGGGCATGGAAGGCAGGAATGCTACAGGGCAAAATTTAGCAGCACAGAGGAGCACAACAGAGCTTCATTGAAAAGAATAGGATATTTGGGATTAGAACAGAGTCAGCATGGAGTAGAAAGAAATAGGGCGGGGACTGTGCACTATGAATAAAACAAAACAGAAGGTGGCTGATAAGGGTGTAGTCAGGAATACCCTTACATTCTGAAATTAAGGACAGTATTATTGCTACAATTATTATCACACAGGATTTATATAACCCCAACAGTTTGTGCAGCACTTTACAGAGTGAGGGCAGACAGTACAGTTACAATACAATTCAATATAGGAGAATTCAGAGCGTGTTGTTCATTACCTTACAATCTACAAGGGAGGATTAAGTGATACAAATGGTAATAACCATGGAGGAAGAGCTGATAGAGAAAATAAAAAAATATTATATTTGTTAGGTGGAGACAAGATAGGCTTCTCTAATAAGATTGTTTTCTTAGGGATCACGCGAAGGTAGATAGAGTAGGAGTGCAACTGATTGTGGTAAGGAATTTGAGAGGATGGCTCTGGAGAAGTACTGGAAGCAAGCGTGAAAGGAGGTGAAGAGGGAGCTATAGAGCAAGAGGTCTTGGGAGGAAGAAAGAGAATAGTTTGGTTGGTATTTTGAGACTTGGCCAGTGATGGACATGATGATGTTTAAAGTGGGGAGCACTGCAACAGTAAGTGAATATAAAGCTGAAACCCAGGATAGGTTGAGTGAACCTTTTTACATTTCATGCTGTAACGTTCAGATTTGCTTCACAGTGTATTGTGATTATTTTTTTAAATGTTGTTACTGATGCTTTTCATTTTATGTGCTTTCTATCATAGGTGAGTGCTAGGAAAAAAAATTTAATTCTGTTCACATCAAAAAGAGTACATGATTTTATGTTGTTACCCATACAGTAATGTTTGTTTCCTCATTTAGAGATTCCTAATATTGAAGGAAACATGGAGGCAGCGAGGGTAATAGACTTAATTCCATGGATGGATTATGAATTTCGTGTAATAGCAACCAATACATTAGGAATTGGTGAGCCTAGTTTGCCATCACCAAAAATTAAAACATACGGAGCTGGTAAGTGCACTGCATAGTACATAAACTGTGTAGCCATAAAAAGTGTGTTATATTTTAAAGTGTTAAAAATCTGCAGGTATTTCTGGATTCCGGAAAAGGTTCATTGGCTGATTAGGCATATAGGCTCCTTTCATAACCAGTTGTGTTTGGACACTAATGCTTCTGCTTTAGTAATCAGAACCACTCCACTTTCCTGTAAAAAAAAAAAAAATTGTAATATCAGCAAAAGTGCAATGAGCTGCATTAGAGGGCCAAATCATGTAAAAGTGATAACAGGTCCTATATTCACGTCCTGGTGTTTTGTGTGTCCTATGGATCATAACTATACACTATATTCATCAATCCTCCAGGGTGCGGCTGACCTTTCTTCCTGTTGGTGTTGCTGATAAACCCAAGCTCTGACTTGTGCCTTTGGGATGCTAACCAGTCAGGACGACTTCATATTTCTGTACAAAAAGAGCTGAAGCAAAGTCCCTATTTTTGTACAGATTTGAAATTTCCAGCAACCAGTATATATTTAAGAATTCCAGGTATAGCAATTATGTACATGCCTTACCTGTGAGATCCACCTGGAAGCTATGCCTACTATGGTGATCTCAACTGGCTTTTGGGTCCCATGCCAAGTGACTGCACTTTTGCTTAGTGAACACTGGAAGCTGAAAATCGGCACTCAGCACAGGCACCATTCTGGGAACACTTTGCATTGCACATTGAATGCAAAGTGTTCTCTGAAGGAGGTGGAGAGGTGGGAGAGTGATATCACAATCTGAGAACCCTTTGCAATCCTTGAGAAAGTGCAAAGTGTTCTTTGAATGGTGCCTGTGTCAAACGGAAGACCTCCTGAGTTCAGTAAGAAAAGGTGCAGTCTTTCAGCACAGGACACAACAGTGGAGATCACTGTAGTAGTGGTACCTACTAAAGTAATATTCATCTTTGGGGGGAATCTCACACTTATGTCGCATACATACTTACATTGGTCCAAGTGTGAAAATTACATGGACTTCACCTTTGAAGTGATCCTGTCACTTTTGAAAAACTTTAAAAGCAAGCCATAACTGTAAAAGAAGATAGGACATACAGTAATTACCTTTCCTGCTGCCCATGCTGCTGAATGTTGCTACAATGCAACACCACGTTACAACTGCATCCTATGAAAACAGATGCAGAATCTAGAGAGCTGTGAAGACTCCTGGAAACACTGGTTTCCTTTTGAACTTTAGGCAGAAAAGTTCCCAGCATCAGAGCAGTGTCGGGTGGTGTGGGTGGCAGGAAAAGTACCTGCCTTCTTTTACAGGTATTGCTTGCTTTTAAAGTTGTTCTATAGTGATAGCTCTGTTTATATATAGCAATATGAAAGGGTCCTTACTGATTAGCATCCTAAGCTACAAATTAGAGTCATATTTGGCAGACGTGGCTTGCTTTTTCTATGGCAACAAGGTCAATTGAGCTATTGATATTAGTGTGATCTAATAAACTATTTGTTTTTAATGATACCATGTTAAAGTTGCCTGAATACTAACTGCGTGGGTTGTATTACAGCTCCAAAATATGCTCCTTCAGATGTTGGGGGCGGAGGTGGAACTAATCGAGAGCTTACAGTGACATGGACAGTGAGTATACATGAACTATTCTAACACTGCAAAGGAGAATGCATTAGCTTCAAATCTTTCTAACCACTTTGAATGTGTGAGCAATATCATTCTAATAAGGATTTTACAGGCTCATGTTACAAGACCAAATCAAAGCCTTTAATCTTCCCTTCTGATGAATATAATGCACTATTGTCCAGAAGCACTGTAAAAAAAAATAGAAGGCAGATGGCAAAAGACTTGTCACTAGTATTGCCTATGGTTTCCCTGCTGTTCTTTTCCCTATAACTGACTTATAGGGTTGTAGTTCTGGTTCATTGCTGTCATGGGGTAAAGGTGAATACTGCGGGTTCTGGGTTTGAAGTCTTGGAAACATTTTCTGCAAGTATTTTTGGGGAAAGTTTTCTGAAACCATAATGCAATGTATGGCATTTGAACCATGTCCAGCAGGATTAAAAGGGACAATGATCAAGCTTTTGAATAAGCCAGCCCATTCACTATAAAAGGGGAAGCCCTAGCGTAAGTGATTTAGGAAACTATTGTAGGGAAAGCTGACAAACTGCACAGAGAGAGATTCTGATTGCTAACTCTTTGGTCAAAAAAAATGTATGTTCTTACTCTTGGTGGCTTTTTAGTCTTTTATTTTTAGGCTGATTTGAGGTCAGAGGTCACATTTAGCTGCTGTTCTATGCATAGCAAAATTTTGTTTAAAGGATCTTTTGTTTCAGACATGGTATTTGGGGGGTTTTGTTTCTTTTTTAATTTTTTAATTTTATGCTGATAGGTCTTTTATTAACTTTGGGGTGCTTAAAACTGAGCATTCACTTGTTACTGACCATCTGTATTTTAAGCTGCCTTTTGTTTACAGCACGTGGCTGCATCATTTGAAAAGAGGGAAAAGCCATTACCATAGGTAAAATAAAAGTTAGGCATACACCAGTTAGGCTTAATGTCACTAATTAAAAATGCCCTGCTGTTGGCCAACTGCTGTATCATCTGCAGCTTTATCATTCCTGTTGAGAGCTTCTCATAAATTGGTCAGCAGCAGACACATTTTTTCATACCAATATGAATTAGATTGGGGTGCTGCTGCATTATGTATGCCAAGCTAATTATAAAGTAAAATAAAAATTACAGCTAAATATGCACTGCCAGTCCTATAATATCTGGCACTGAGGAACTTAACACCCCACCCCACCCTACCCCAAAAAAAAGAGTTTGAAGCAATAAAGTGGCAACGCAGCTCATAGTGCCAAATTGTGAGAGTAGTGTTTCACTTTGTTTCAGGTCACCTTGCAATAAAGCCAAAAAAAGAAAAAACTCTGTAATGTATTATTATGCTTTCCCAAACAGAAATGCTGCACATACAACGGCAGGAAAAAAAATCATACCATACAAAGTATCACAAAATATGCCTGCAGCATGCAGAAGCTAACTATCTTCCTAGCAAACAAACTTGTACAATGTATGTGATAGGCATACACCAAACAGTTACTTTACTTAGGTGTTCCTTTATGATGGAGTCATTTTCCAGTATCTCTCTCAGATGGCTTCTTGCTTCTATGAAATCCTGAAAACAACTGTTCCTTTATTCCAGAGCACATGGCGTGTTCAAAGTCCTTTTCCCCTCCATTGACTTTCTGCCTACATCATTTCCTGTAGGCTGAGCTTCATGAACCAGTTCAACAGATTCTTTAGCATATCAATGGGGAAGGCCCAGCCAATCCCCCTCAGTACATACCCCCTTCCTAGCCTAATCCCTCAGTACAGACCCCCCTATCCTAGCCTACCCTCTTAGCTCACACCCGCCTTTCCAGGTACAGATGCCTTCTTCCAGCCTACCCCCATCACAGAGCTCCAAACAGTACAAATCTCATCCTTCAAATTACAAGATGCATTAGCAAATAAGAAGCTGGGGAGGTCATTCCCTCAACTGTGTCATGTGACCAGAGCAAAGAAGGTGCTCTGAACTGCCACTGTATAGTGAGCAGAAGTGGCACTGCAGTGCAAATCCCATGTGCACGCCAGTGCTGTGCAACACAAAAAGAGACTGTTGTGTGGCACCTTCAGAGTGTCAGCACCAGTTGTGGCCTCCCCCCCGCTGTCAGTGTACACTGTCACTGAGACTGCACATAAAAATCATATGTTTCTGAAACACCACGTACAGTTTTAAGGCATCCCTCAAGCATGTTTTTTAATTACTTGTGAGTTTTTAATGTTGTCCATGAAGTTGCATGAAAGAACCTCTTCCCATTGTATGTTTTTAAAATACAGTGTTTTTTTTGTTTTTGTTTTTTTTGCACTGGTACATGTGCTTTCATGGTAGTGCTCAGCTTTTTGTACTGTTTTTGACAGCAGTTTGCTATATGCCCTAAAATTGGCTACAATTTAACAAGATTCAAAAGGAATTCACCTCTGAGTTTGGATTTGACGAATTTTGAACAAGAATCACCAATCCTTTGATCCGTTAATCACTACCTACTTACCATTCTTGTTCTGCAGTATCTCTGTGTGGAGGTGGCCGTCTTAGTAGAGTTTTTCTTCCTCATGTCAGAGCCTTTAGCAAGGAGAATAATGAGCAGCACAGTAGTGACATCACCAACTCTTGCTCCAAATCCCTTAGCAATCAGAGGCAACAGTGCCTTATATCTAAACAAATAAACTTAATGCTGCTAATATAAAGCATAAATACTAAATCATCAACCGATTAATTAAGAAAAAAACATCAAATATACATATAAACGTGCATAAATCATATAAATGGGATAAAACACAATGTCTATAAAAGCAAGTCTGTGGAATTTGAATTAGAGTGGTGAACTTAGATAGAGTTTTACATCAACTTCCTTCACAATTCCATTCAGGATTTCTTACATGCTCATATAACCATCACCATCTCTTAAAGTGCTGCAAACATGCAGATTGTGCCACATCAGTGCTCACAGAACTCTCACCTTAAGAAAATTTGAATGTGCTTATAATGATTAATACATTTAGTTTCCTCCACTCTCCTGGTCCTCCGCCATTTTAGAACCACTGGGGGCCCTCCTTCCTTTTTCCTAATCTGGACCCAATTGAAAAAAAACGGTCCCTTTAAGGGTCACTTGGGCTCAAATCTCCTGTATTTATTCAGGAGGTTCCATGCTGGGCAGTCAATGACACAGTATTTTCTTTTTGCTCTTAGTTTCTGCTGTTGCCACATTCTATTTTGATCTTCATCTGACAGTTACTTTCCTAATCTGTGTATTTTTATCAAGTCCCTGGCTTAGAGAGCATAACAGCCAGGCAACTATTATTTTCAGAAATTCAGCACCTGTTGTGAGACTGCCATTACTTGCTCATCCTCTTATAGGGTGAGTTGCCAGGCTGCCGCTGGTTTTCATACCTTTCTCTGTTCTGAAAAAAACAAGGAAACAAACAGTTTTTTTCTGCTCCGGTCCCCCAACTCTGCTGATTCTCTGCCGCTCAGTCCTCTCTCTCTGGTCCCCGTTCACCTTCCATTTTAGCATTTCTATGTTGTAGACTGTGTGTGCCATCTGCAAGTTGCTCTGCTCTGGTCCAGACCCTTCTTACCTTCTTGCTGCTCCATGCTGCACGCCTGGTGTGATGTCTGCACCAAACACTTCGATTATACATACATATGAACTGAAAGTGACTGTTGAAATCCTTTTGGTTCACTGGTTAGTTTCTCACTGCATCCTGGGATATCTCATACCTGCAATACCTCCAATAATTCCGAAAGTGAAGATAACTGAATAAAAGCTCCTCAAAAGCTGCAGGTGCTGTTTGTGAGCTTTGTCCTAGACTTCTATGGAGGCTTTGGAGATGTTTTGAAGCACCAAGAAAGTGTTATGGGGTATAATTTTTGAAGTGAAGCAAACGCAACGTCTAAACAGGACTGTAAGCATGCCATTTTATTTAGTGACAGGTGCTTCGATTGGCATTCAGTGTCCAATGCCACATTTTGAAGCAAATGTAAATGAGCCCTAAGAGTTACTTCTAGCCATCTCAAAATAAATAAAACTTGCTACAACTAATTATAAGAAGCAGCACTGTACAGTGTTTGTTATCTGATTGCTTTTGGCAACTAGGAACAGTTTTTTTTCCTGGACCATGCTTTATTTAATTTTCTTGACATCATTTAGATCAACTCCTAGATCAACTCTGTGCATGCAGTTTTTTTTTAACTCAATGGACATAATTATTGTTTAAACTGACTAAATACTGTATATAACCCTATTGTTTTAAGTAAGTTAGTACCCAACAACTAAACTTTTTTTTTCTCTACAGCCTTTAGCAAGTGAATATCATTATGGTGATGGATTTGGATACATTGTTGCATTTAAACCATTTACTGAAAGAGAATGGAGAAAAGTAACAGTTACCAACCCTGAGAGTGGTCGATATGTTCACAAAGATGATACTATTACTCCAGCTACACAGTTTCAAGTAAAGGTTCAAGCCTTCAATAGATGGGGAGAAGGTCCATTCAGTAGCACTGCTACCATTTACTCTGCAGATGAAGGTAAATCAAAAACCTGTTCCTTTACTTATGAACAAAAGAACATAGGTTACCATATAAAAAGAACTATCACCAGAGAATCATCTTTAAGAAAATAAAGATAGTATCTCTTCATTCTGGCTGCTATCCCACATATTTCAAAAACTTATTTGAAATATATTTTTAAAATATTCTTCCCAAATATATTGACATATATTTGAAATGCTACAATTTAGGCCATATTCAATATATATACTGTATTACAAAATATATGAAAGATTTTTAAAAATACATTTCAAATATACTGTATGTCTTTAAAAATACAAATCTACATTTCTGGAATGCATTTACAAATATATGTAAAAATATATGTTAACCTCTTCGTGAATGTGCAGCCTCCCGGCATCTGGGCCTTGATGCTGAGCGGCCGCACATTTGCGTGCAATTAAGAAAAACATATGTGCTCAGAGCGCTCGCCCTGCGCTCTCCCAGCACACATGTCCAGTACTCACGGAAAGGTCCCGATCTCCTCTTTCGATCGGGATCTTTCCCGATCATGTGACTGCCGTGACAGCGAATCACGGCGGTCACATGACCCTAAAACCACAACCCTCCTCCCGATTTCTGAAACCCTTAAAGGGTCGGGAGGTGCCGGCGCCAAGGGGTTAAAATTATTTTTTGATATGTCAAAAAATCTGCAGAATATATTTAAGAATTAAATATTTTTAAAATATATTCTTCAGATTTTTTTTAACATTTAAAAAAGTCATTTTAACATATAATTTAAAAATGTAGATTTGTATTTTTAAAGACATACAGTATATTTGAAATGTATTTTTAAAAATATTTTTTGTATATTTTGTAATAAAAACGCATTTCAACATACAATATACATATATATATATTTATTGAAATATATTTTTTGAAATATATTGGATATGGCAAAAATTGTAGCATTTCAAATGTATGTCAATATATTTGGGAAGAATATTTTTATAATATATTTCAAATATATTTTTCTTTCATATGGGATGCCATGCAAATAAATCTCAGTTTGAAAAATATTATCTCTTCAAAATAATTCTATTGATACTGTAACAGCATGCAGCTAACCCAAGGGAAAACATGCTTGGGGTTCCAGTTTAGGATGCCAATTTTATATAGCTATGGAGACATGAAAAGGCCCAAAAGTTTGGAAATAAATGGGAAGAAATCTTTTAATATAAATCCTATATTTATATGTTGCGCTTACATGTGCATCTGCACCACATAAAAGCAGAAACATTTTCCAGTAATGTAAGAGAGGCATTCATCTACCATGTGGTTATTTCACAGATGCATACACAGGTGTACACAAAGTGAGCCAGAAGTCTGCACTAGTAGTTGGAAATGAAAAGATCACAACATTTAACCCTGCCAATGGATTGGCAATAGCAAAGGCTGCTGTTGCTGACTGTATGACATGGAAAGGGTTCAAATAATTCCAATTTGAGAATGAAGATAATTAGGTGTAAACAATGTTAATAGCCCTGTAAGCTTCTTCCAGGAATTGCTTCAGCAGTCTGGCTGAGAGTGATCAGGATTTAGGAGAAAAATAATTAAGGATAAGCATTTCTGCAGCTATGTTGATGTCATTGGCACTAAGGATAAGTAAGAGTAGCATACTAGTTTGTACAGATAAAAAATTGTGTGTACAGTTCAGGAACCTGTGCAGTTAGGCAGCTACTGACCACCATTCACTGTATGTATTTATGTGCAGTGTTATGGCCCGACCCCTCCAGATTGACTGTAGTAGTGGGAAAGGGAGACTATGAGAGAAGCAAATAGCCCACCCATAACGTCACATCTTGCTCAACAAGTCTGCTGTGACAAATTCCCAGCTCAACACTGCCTACTATTGTGTGTTTCAATAGTTAGGACCTAACTGTAGAGAAGCGGAAAAGTAAGTTGAAATGGCTGCAAGACATTATGAACAAGGCCACCAGATATCTCAATGTCCAATGCTATCAAATCTTTGTCTTACGGATTAGTGTGAATTATTTTCGGTTGAAATGAGGTGAGGGTTTGCTTAGACAAGTCCACACCCAAGGCCATACACTATGGTGCATTTCACCTGTTGGGATCTAATCGCAGAGAGTGGGAAAGGGAGGTTTAAATGGCTGCAAGACATTGTAAGATAGCATACCAGACATCTCCTTGATGTCCATAGAGTGTGTGGATCTTCCCGAAAAAAAACACATGCACTGCAAAATCTTTTGTTTTAAGTCTGGTCTGAGCCAAATCTCCAACTTTGCTTTTCATTCTTTATGTAAGGATTTGTATGAGTTATTTTTGGTTGAAATGTTTTAAAATGCTAAATAAATGGATTAACAATCCACTCAATGTAAATTCGATAATTGATATAAAAGCCTTTGTCTGTTTTCTCTGATCACATATGATCTTGTCCAATAAGTCAAATAATAAAATAATCAATATCCCATGGAAATTTGATTTCTTTGATCAGAAGATTGTAATCTGCTGCTGTTGTTTAACACATGTTGCTCTGTGCCTTAATGGAGAGGCCATAATAACATGACTATATGAGCTGATATCTTTTAACTAGATGTCTTTTAAGTGAAACAAGTTTAACATTTTACATAGGAAATGCTAAAAACTGTAATTGCCTTTGCTCTCTTTTACTAGCACCCACAGAATACCCTACAGGTATGAGGGCAGTAGTGCTGTCCTCCTCTGAAGCCAGTGTGTCTTGGCAGCCAGTGATTGGACAAACTGTCACAGGTTACCAGGTGAGAATGCAATCTTGTCATTCATGAATGAAACACAACTGTCTTTGTTTAAAGATGACTTGCTTCAAAGTAAATCTCTGTCCAGTCGCAAAATACTTCAAAAAGATCAGATTTCGATTTGAAGAGAAATAATATAAATGTATAGAGAATATATAGGAATATATTTTTACTACATTTTTTAATGGCATAACAATTTTTTATGAAAAACAAAGGCTAGCTACCATTTTAAAAAGGTTGCCTGGCTGTATCTGACTGTATGGCTTTGATGCATCTGATACGGAACAATCATGCAGCAAATGAAAGCATGGAACCTTTTGGAAAAAAATACACTACAGGATGGTTACAACTATCACGATTTGTCAAAAATGCATAGCTCCTTCTAAATATGTAGCATAATAGGTGGTTTAGTACATATATGTTACTGCTGTTAAGAAAAGTGCAATATTTAAAGAGTTCCTAAAAATGTTCCATTTCTTAAAGGGGGACTTTTAAATATTTTAAATAAATTTTATTTTAATTTTGTTTTAATGTTTAAAGGGTTTTCAAGCTTCTTTATTTCTGTTTTTAGTATCTGTATGTTTACTTTTTTTAAATAAGCATTTAATACATAGCAAATGATTGTGCACTGTGGGTTAGCTAAAGAGAGGGCATAGCGAATGCTAACTACTTTTGTATGTTTGAGACTCTGGACTGAGCCATTAGTAATGGATAAGTCATTGCAATGAATCACTCTTTCTAGTAAGTCATATGTGTGTACATTTCAGCCTAAGCTATTGTAAACACCAGGCTTAATTTCAAAGGAGCAGCCTGAATGTCTGGAGAATGTCAAAGGAAACTGCTAAACATTATTATTCAATATTTAATACATGTTTGACTTAAAAACATTTTTAACTATTTTTTTCCTGACCATAATAAATATAAAAATGCCTTTAAAAGGTCCGGTACTGGCGCACTCAAGACAAAGAAGCAGCAGCCCACAGACTACAAGTTGAAAACTTAGAAACCATCAAACTGGAAGGATTAATGGCCAATACTCGCTACAGACTAGATGTTTGTGCATTCAACAGTGCAGGGGATGGCCCTAAAAGTCCTACTACCGAATTTGAGACTAAGAAAGCACGTAAGTACACATTTTCAAACTGCTTTCTTTAATAATTAATTTAAAGTTAATCTATGTTCACATTAAAGGACAAACTGTAGACAGGTATGTATATTGACATGCCTTGTAGACCTTCCCCAATAATGAATGAAGCACTAATATACAAATCGTGTCTTCAGTTTCTAAAGTTGTTTTTGATCTATTCAAATACCTCATTATTGGCACATCACTATGATGAACCAATAAAACTAGGTTCGTGAGTGAGAGGAGCAAGAACATCTTTATGAATGGAAGTCAGTATTTGCATATTAGAGCTCTCTGCAAAACCTAAAGGTTCTAGGTGCCAGCTTCATGTATCAGCCTAAGATTTAGGTATGATAAAATAAAACACAGAATCAATTTAAGGGAAGCAACATGTGGGTAAAGTAATACTGCATGAGAAACTAAAAAGAGCAATTTAGATCTTCAACTTCATATTAAAAAAAGTATGTTTATCAATTGTGAAGTATGAACAGGAGCCAGGCGCTGTGTAGTTTTGTGATAGAAATAATACACCTTGTATGGAGGTGTGTCTTTAATAAGTCATATGGTAAAACAATAATAAATAACCAGCCTGTGGCTTTAGGAAGCCAGGTTCCAAGATGGACGGCCCGTCCGCTCAGAGGGAAGCAGTGGAGTAGAATGCCTGTCAGTGCAGGGACCACGTTTACCCGACGTCCCAGCGTCCTGGATGACGTCACCACGATGTGGAGAGACAGAGGGGGGGAACTCTTGCTGGAGCCGCAGCTTTAGAAGGAAGAGGCCGGTTGCTGGGACAACATGTTTCGCGCGCATGCGCTTTGTCAAGTCTCACTTGGTTTTGTTTTGTTTTGTTTATTCGTTTTCAACCAGATACAAAATGTTTCCAATAGATTTGAAGTATTCAAATCGAAAATATTGAATCCATTCAAATTCATTATGAAAAATAGCTGGTCGTTAAGGAGCGGGGTGGCCTGCCAGCTGCGGCGTCCTTAACAACAAAGAATCAGCAGGATTCCCACTGATAGCAGAATATAAAAAAACAGCGTATGGGTCCCCCGAGCATGCAGTGGAGTGGGTCAGGAAAAGGAGAGAGGGGGTGAGATACTCTATTCGGATTTGTTGATTTCCGAATAATGAAAAATTTGTCCAAATTACAATTAGGAACGAAGTGAACTGAGCATGTCTAATAATATCTGTTTAGTAAAAGAAAGTAATGAAATACTGGATAAATTAAAGTAGAACTTCACCCCAAGGGGGAAGTTCTGCTTTTTGCCCTCCTCCCCCCTCCTCTTCTGTTTTGGCACTTTTTTGGGGGGGAGGGAGACTGGGAACCTGTTTTTGACAGTTACCCGCTCCCACTTCCTCCAGATTGCTTCGGCGATCCACTAGAAGTTCTCCTCCCCTCCTTGCCGTACCCTTCTGGGACATGTGACAGGTCCCAGAAGATTGTAGAACCATTCACAAGGCGTAGCACAGAACACACATGTGCAGTGGCCAGCCAGCTGTGAAGCACTGGGGACTCAAACACCTGCAAAGAACGGTTTGGATAAGCACAGCGCTGAATCCCTGAATATATGAGTTTCTGTATTAAAATTCAGCAGCTACAGTGTTTGTACTTTTATTTTTTTATTCTTTTTAAAAAAGGGCAAATAACCACTTTAAACTGCTGAAGCTTCTTAGAAATTGGCAAAGGTGATTTTCTGGAATTTTTATTTGAGTATTTTTGTGAGTATATACTTGCATTTTTGAACAAGCACATTACAAGTGTTTTACATGTGAATTTAAGCTTCAGGCATGTTTGTTTTATCCAATTGAAAGCAATAGGGGAGGAGACCAGTTCCTTTTGGCTCACAAAATGCCTTAAATATGCTTTAAAAAGTACTTCCGCAAAAAAAAAATAAAAAAACACTTGATTCAAGCATTTTCAGGTGTTCCCATTGAAGTCTATGGGGCCAAAAAGGTCCAAGTCTGCCTCAAAAATAGCTCATGTAGCGTTTGAATTCCAGACATCTAGCTACAGCAGTCAACATTGTTACACATGGGATTTTGGAAGTTGAGCTTGTTTGATCTTTCAGCTACAAAATGCTCAAGTGTTAATTGGACTTGTAGATGTAAATGGACAGTTGGAGAATTTTTTTAAATGTATTATTGCAATGTGAAGAACTACATACAGCTTTCAAAACATTTTTTTTCTTTAGCTCCTAGTCAGATACCTCGAATCATTAGTGCTGTGAAGTCTGGATCTCAGTATATTATCACTTGGGAACATGTGACACCATTGTCCAATGAATCTGCTGTCAATGGATATAAAGTAAGTTATGACCGTTTTTGTAGGTAATTGTTAGTGCTGAAAGGTATGGCTTTGGTGCCGATAGTTTCAACAACTGAAAGGTTAGCGTTGGTTTTCAGGGGTTAATTTAATGTTAGGGTAAAAGTTGAGAATTTAAAATGTTAAGCCTCAGGTTATATTTTAGATTCAGGTCAAGTATTAAGGATTTAAAGTATTAGGCTAAGGATATGGTAAGAGAAAGGGCTAAGTGTTAGCTAGTGGTTTAATGTTAAAATAATAAATAATTTTTGGGGTTGATATGAGTGTACAAATTTGGATAAGGATAGGATCAGGGATTAGGTTAGTTAGGGCTCAAGGACATGCAAATAAATACTAAGCTAAATCTTACTTTGCACCAAAAGCCCTGGTGTTGAGACCTACAAGAAATGAATGTCAAAATAACAGAGGACAAGGATGATCTTCCATTTATTTATATAAATTCCTTCATTATTTCCTTTTCTCAAGGTTTTGTATAGGCCAAATGGACAAAATGATGGTAAACTGTATTCAACCGGGCACCATTCAGTAGAGCTGCCAGTTCTAAAGGAAGGAGACTATATTGTGGAAGTGCGGGCCCACAGTGAAGGAGGAGATGGTGCTGTAGCTTCCATCAAGCTGTCTACTAGTAAGATTTTCCTTTCCTAAAATAAATAATGCTTTAGAAAGCTCACAATATGCAGCAAAAAAATGTGAACACATGCACCATATGTTTGAAAAAAAAAAGCTCAGTGTTTTTATGACAATGTTGCTGTCATCGTAGTTGGTGCAAAGTAGGTGTGAAATAAACTGAGGATTGTTTACAATGAAGTGCCGAAGTCAAATATCTAGCTTACATTTTCTTGATCACTTTATGATGCTAGAGGCTTTCATTGAAAAAAAAAAAGTGGTTGAAACACAGCACAACAGAACATACTGAGGAGCTGAGAATATGCACATAAAAATTGTGGCAATATTCACTTCAATTTTACAATTATGTCAAAATCTCCTTTCTATTTATTTCATATTTACATGATTAGATAATTAAAGTGACTATTCACACAATTTATTTGAAGATTCTCAACTCCTTTAGTAAATCAGCCAAATTTAGTTTTAAAAAATGCAGTACAATTTGAAACATTTTAAAGGCAACAATAAATGCTTAACACTGTGATGTACAGCATAATTCTAAATACAGACGGTGAGGTTGATTTACTAAAGTCGTAGAGCATGTTTGTTTTGCAAAGTGAATATTTACCTAGCTTAGCAAATGAAGTGAACATTCACTTTGTTAAGAATACCCAGTCATATGCAAGGTTAAAAATTAAATTCAGCTTCACCTCTTCAGAAAATAAAAATTCTCTTAGCATAGTGAATGGAGGAGTAGAGGTGGAGCTGACTTTAATCATCCAATTATGCGCAAAAAAAAAATCAGTTTTCTGTACTTTCCTTTGCATTTAATTGGTTCATTTTATTCATTGTGCTGCTCCCTGGGAGCAAAAGAACTTTGAAAGTCTCCAGTCCAAGCTCTTTGTTTTGCACACATGCATGGTGCAATCTTCTTTCCTATGGAAAAAGTAACCAGTCCAAGCTCTTCGCTTTGCACACATGCGTGGTGCAATCTTCTTTCCTATGGAAAAACCAACCAGTCCAAGCTCTTTGTTTTGCACACATGTGTGGTGCAATCTTCTTTCCTATGGAAAAACCAACCAGTCCAAGCTCTTTGTTTTGCACACATGCATGGTGCAATCTTCTTTCCTATGGAAAAACCAACCAGTCCAAGCTCTTTGTTTTGCACACATGCGTGGTGCAATCTTCTTTCCTATGGAAAAACCAACCAGTCCAAGCTCTTTGTTTTGCACACATGCATGGTGCAATCTTCTTTCCTATGGAAAAACCACCCAGTCCAAGCTCTTTGTTTTGCACACATGCATGGTGCAATCTTCTTTCCTATGGAAAAACCATCCCACACTAGTAGATGATGCTATACTTTAGGAATGTTGGTGTCTGAGGATTGTTGTTAACAAGATAATTTCCATTTGTTTTTTTTTCTATTACAGGTGACACAGCAGGAATATTACCCAGTATTCTTGGTATACTGCTACCAACATTTGGCCTCCTGTTTTACCTTGAATTCTGAATGTAGGTCTGAGTGCAGTGTACTCGTTTCTCATCTCTGGAGGATACCATCATTCTCTGACTATTGTGATAACATCTTAAGCCAAAAAAAAGAAAAAAATATATAAACCTATATATACCCAACAGAGTTATTATGAACTTTAAATAGGAATTAAGGCATTCAGGAACTCCTCCGAGGAATTGTTTTCAAGGATAATAGATCATTTTTAACTTGTTCCAATATGCCTTATGAAACACTTTCGCCAATCTGTGACAGTTGCATGATCAAATGGGGCAAGTTACAGTGTTAAATTACAATACCTTAGACTGTACAGTGGAAGTAAAGTCACCATCCATAGGTGATTCAACTTTAATAACAAATTGTGAAATATAATAGAGTTACAAATGTTGTATATGGTATGTGTAAGAGTAACTACATCTGTCTGTATTAACTGTTTTGTGTGCTGCATATTTTTGTTATTTTTATTCGAGCCTTGGTGAGGCCTCTGGACCGACAGTCAGATCAAAAACAGTCATTGTAATAGACAGAACTTCATGTCTTCAACAAATGAATGTAGATTCAGTATGCTGAATATGACAACTGAATATAAGAACTCTGAAATGTACACATATCACTGAGTGGTTTCAGGTGCAGGCATGGGATAAAATCCAGAGTGATCTATTTCCATTATGTGAAATTTTGCACATGCAGTTGTTGTGACACGGTGTAAATAGTGCAATAAATGGCCCACTTATGAATGTAAAGTATATTTATAGCAAATAAGCTGTGCTTAGGGAAGGTAGTAAACGCTAAAATATTTCAAAGAACCACAATATATTAAAGGGGAATATATGAATCCATGTGATTAATACAATAAAATATTTTTAGGAGCATGGGAACACTGGAATGAACCTGTATCATGGACTGACACTGAAGCATTAATGTACATTGTCTGCAACAATGGACTGCAGAATAATAAACTTACATAGGAAGGTACAGGAGAAACACTTTTCCAATACAGTGGAAATACTTCCCTCCAAAGTTGCATCTACTCTACAAGACACACTAAAAAATAATGATAAAAGTTGATGCAATGAAAATTGAAAGTATTGTCCACAACAGCCAATCAAGACTGGCTTTAAAAAAAAAAAATATAGCCATATTGGGTATGGTTATTCTTTGGAACATCACCATAATCAATTGCATTACTATCAATAAATATTTAATCTGTTTGATAAATCTTTTATTTATTTCAATAAGGTTAACACAGGTTGCTCCTAAAATACAGCATTTTGAAATTGTACTTTATAAAGTATATAGCTACAGAAAAATATAATGCATATGTTGCAAGAAAAATGCTAGCGGTGCTTTTGCAACCCCCATTGCTGGCAATGGGATTCCCCAAACCTTCCACTCAAAACACTATTTCAGATGAAGCAAGCCAACCAGCTACATATGGTAAAAAGCTATTGTAAATTTAAATTTCATGTACAGATCTGGGTTTTAATACTTTATTATGTCTTCAATGTAAAAATAAAGCTGCCCACATTGTGCCATGACTCATATTTGTGACATTTCCAGAATGAACCTGCATTGGTCATGTCTGTTAAGCCAGAACTTTTTTATGATTTTTTTTATCAATGTTCTCATGGACACAGGTCTCTGGTCTAATCACCCATGAATGAAGAAAAACGTAATATCACAAAGAATAGCTGTTCATTTGGTATGGTATGGTATGGTAATTGTTAATGTGACCTTACTTCACAATAGTTGTGTAACAGTGGATGGCGTGGAGATGTGGTTCAGGTTGTGTTACAGTGATGTAAATGTTGAAACAGTATAATAGGAGAAAACAAGTGAATGATGATAAGCACAACAAATGTTACTCTGAAATACATACCTCCCAACATCTTAAAATATATAAACATTTTTGACGTTTTCGCTATCCAGATTTATCCATTACATAGCAATATCTATGATCTAGTAAGCCCTACCACTTTTCTCGGCTTAGAAATCACACTGACTCTCCAAATTAAGGACAGTTGGGAGGTATGAAATTGTTGTGTTACTGACGCTTCTGAAATTAATGAATGTGTTTGTTCTGACTTTGTCTATAATTTTTTTTTGTATTGTTCAGTCATTATTTTAAAGTTGTGCTTTGGTATTTCAGTTCATGTGTGAATGGTAAACACAGTATTATACAACTGGGTCCAGTAATAGTGCAATGTCTCAATTTCTTTTAAAGAAATCTGAAATTTTATTCTTTTTTATTGGTAGCAAAACCTAGTTAACTGATTGGGTAGAGTTATTTTATCTTTATAGAGATAATATCATAGAGGTCTTTATTAAACTATCAAGGATGAAAGCTCAGATACTTCTGTGTACCCCTCTCTTTATTTTCTTTCTTTCTTTTTTTGGATTTCATACAAGCATTAAAATATCTCAATGTGCTTTAATTCATGTAATCCTTTGTTTAATACTTGGTGATTACACTAGAGCTTAAAATATGCTAAAATGTGATGCATCACTGTTTTTTAAACAAACACAAAATGCAAATGGAGTTTCTTGCAAGGAGGGTTTATTCCTTTAAGCTGCCTGGGGCTAGCAAATCGGTTGCTGCCCACTTCCCTCATACTAACTACTAATTTTATAGGACTGGGTGCAAATATCTCTTGCAATCAATGACACTGTGCAGTAGCAAGAGATAGAATGAGAACATGTTCCTCTTGTTCCTTCAAAGAACCTAAAACTGGACATTCATCTTGCTACGCTGTAAGGAAGGCCTTGTGGTAGGGAATTGATATGTTATGGATAGAGCTTCATAAATCTGCTGGTCATACATCTAGAACTTGAGACTTGCTGACCTATAAGAGTGATTCATCCTCTTTTAGCAGAACACTAAAGCACAGGCACAAGTTTTAGTTGGCATGATACTCATGCTCATTTTACTACATGTATGTATAGTATTAAACGCTATTTTGCCAAATGCATGATGGCCTTTTTTTCTATTTTTATTTTTTTTAATATTCTGAGTTTTTGTTCTGCCAATCCTTTAGCAAAAATTCTTGTTTACTACTGTAAGTTAGGCATTCAATAGCAAACGTTTGATTTGGATATGTAACAAATTTGTGCTTTGAGCCTTATGTAAAATAAACTATTTTATTTCCAATTAGCTTTGAGCAAATGTAAAATATATATCACCTATTCAGAACTAAAGCTGTTGAATATAACAAGGCATTTTTTTTATTTAATTGCAAGACTAAAGTGAAAATGCACAGTGTTGTTTTTTTTATTTACTTTGTCTGTTTATATTTGTTATTTCTAAGTGAAATAGGCAGGGATTTTATGTTATCATTTTTTTATGAGTGACCTTGGTTCGGATTAAATATCAGTATTACTCACAATGTAACAGCTGGCTTTTAAAGTTACCAAAATGTTTTGTTTTGTTAAAAAATCACCAAAATAAAGGCGTTTGACAAACTATGTTTTATATTTAGTGATTTGTTCATACTTTGGTTCTTAGTGAGGAATTTTGGGAAAACAGCTAAATGCTGATTTCTAACATATATACGTGGATTTTTTTTGCCTGCCAAGGGGGTTTTAAAATGACTCTAAACTCTGTTTTTTAAGTATCTTACTGTTGTTTTCTGCCTTTTTTTTTTAATGCACCCTTCCAACTCTTTACTGATGCACCTCACTGCTACTACCTTAAAGGGAACAAAGCCATTATTTCTGGTCACATGGTGTGCTCTGTGTGTACAACAATTCCCATAGAATTGAATGTGCCTGCATCTAGATGTGTGGTCCATCTTGGGGGAAAGTAGGAAAGGGTGGCTACGTTCACATACGCATGGAGAACGAACATAGCCATCCTAGAACAAGAAGTCTAAAAAACAGCAGAAAAAAACTTGCATTTGAGATAAAACAAAGATCAAGAGAAATACAAGGTACATTTTACTTATATTTAATCGTATTGTATTTATTTTTTCTTTATTAAAAACATGTGTTTAGTGTCACTTTAACTCTGCTTAGCCAATCTTGCAATTCACACAACAAATGGCTGCATAGCTGAAATGATTTTTGTCACCTAGCCTACTGTTGATTGACTCAGCATTGAATATTGGGACTTTCAAGCATTGTTTAATCATAGCTGCTAAATTTTCACTCTAAATATCATAAGCACCCTTCAGCACTAGGCTGGGTTGTTGAAAAAGTCTTTAAGGGGTCTATTTAGAAATGTTTCCACACAACATTGGCTCATACTCAAATAATTTTTCCAATGGATTAAATTAGAAAAATGTTTGAATCTTGGGTGAAAGTTGTGGGAATCTTGTGTAAAAACATTTATAAAGAGTAATCGTAATTTCTGTCCCATTGAGGATTTTACTTCCTGTCCCAGAAACACAACAGTGAATGAGAGGAAGTCTCTCCAATGTGGGAGGAACTCTCCTATTAGACAGAAGTCACCAAATTAATGCCATTAATGTAAAAGTTTGCCCTTACTACCCATCACTTTGTTCCCTCATAACAGCTCTCCCCGGGACTAATAGGATGAATCCTACTAGCATATACACAGAAAACAAGAAAACAATAAATACATGTTAGCAATTTTAAAACTGGCCATACATTAGTAGAATTTGTTTGACATTTTTTGTTTAAAGGACGTTCTTTCAATTTTGAAATTGTTAGCAGGGTCAAATTGCTGTTCGCTTTGGATCACATTGCTGAGAAAATGAGAAAAAAGGAGCAGAATGGATAATTTTTCTCTTAACAAATGAATTTCTACGGTGGTATGTGGTTTTTGCCCATTCATTCCAAAACTGAATGTGAAAGCAAATAAATTTAAATTACTTTCAAACAATATTAGCCAAGTCATTGTAGAGTGTAGAGTTATTCACCCTGAGGTCATCACAGAGGACAAGTGGGCACTCTTTATGTATGAAGAGATTTAATCTCCAAACACGGAAAGGTTTCTTCACAGTGAGAGCTGTGAAAATGTGGAATAGACTCCCTCAAGAGTTGGTTCTGGCTAGCTTCCTGGTTTGCTTTAAAAAGGCCTGGATTCTTTCCTAGATACACATAATATAACTGGATACTAACATTTATAGGTAAAGTTGATCCAGGGAATATCTGATTGCCTCTCAGGGGATCAGGAAGGATTTTTTTTCCCTGCAGAAGCAAATTGGATCATGCTTTGCTGGATTTTTTTGCCTTCCTCTGGATCAACTGTTGGTATAGGATTACAACTTTTTTTTTTTTTTTTTTAATGGGTGAACTAGATGGACTTTTGTCTTTTTTGAGCCAGACTAACTATGTAACTATGTATTTGAATGTAATTTGTACAAATATTTGCACAATTGCTTGTTCTAAAATCTGCTGGTGTTTGACCAGCTTATGTTACACTACTCTAAATAGATATAAACATGTAGAAAAGATGTACACTTGGGATGGAAGTATTGTTGGTAAGTTTAAATCCTAACTCCAGGTTTTAGTGAACTTTAAATAATTAATTTGAGCTAAGCTGGTCCCAATGAACTATTTCCCTAACATATGCAGCAGCTGCAGAGCTTTATAAACTGTATGTAGCATCAGCTACATCCAGTATACAGCACCATGTTTTGGCAGTGGGATGACTACTTCCCGTCATGCTGCAGAAACAACAACAAATCAGCCATTTACAGGTGGCTTTGTATTTTATGAATGAATACCTCTGGCTGAGGTGAATATCATGTTATCTGCCTACCTCTCCACCTCAGCCACTCAGAGGAAGTCATGTAGTCATTCACTCCCTGTGAATGGTTGGGAAGCATTTGACTTGATTTTGTTCGGGGAGCTGCTGGAACACAGCACTGTATACTGAATGTAGCTGATGCTAAGTGTAACCAAAAACAATGAAAATGGTACTGCTCAAATGCCCCAAACCTGTGTCAGTCAGATCAGCATGTGAATAGACTGGTGCAAGACAGACTGGATCAGCTTGTCAGGCTCTAGCAGACTTCAACAAAATGGTGGCCATCTGCAAACAGGCGCCAACTCCCTGTTGCATAAGTGTGCATGAGATGGGTGAAAGATGGCTTGGGCTCCTGTTTTCCACCTGTAGAGAGTGCCTCCTCAGACATATTTTGCTCTTTTTGTGGCTTTACCATAGAGGCCTCTACGATTAAGCCCCAAAAAGAACAAAAGACATCTGAGGAGTTCTCTACAGGTGGAAAACAGGAGCTGAAGTCATATTTTATCCATCTCATTTATATTTATGCAACAGGGAATTAGATGCTAAGTGTAGTTTACACAGTGCTGACAGCCTCTGCATGTGATAGTGAAGGAAATCGTTTTTTTGGATCCAAAGAAACTATTTCAAGTTCACTAAAACATGGATTTAGGCTTTAAAGAATCTTTTACCAGGCATTATCATGCTTGAACACAACTTGAAGATTGCTAAAATCTGCTAAGGGTTTGTTTAAAACTATAGGCAGCATTTACAAGATGTGCTTCCACCACCAAGATTAGAGCTGACAGTTGTTTAAAGGGTATTTTTTATGCGTTCCCATTTACACAGTACACAAAAACAAGTTTAAAAAAATCTTTCCTATTCAGTTGTTTCTTTGGAGCATGTTTACACATAAGACACTGTAGGTAGCTACAGTTCAAACCTAGTTATAATTGTTATAATATTTATTTATTACAGGTACTTTGTCAAGATATGTAGTGGTTTATTTTTATATATATATATATATATATATATATATATATATATATATTGCACTTTCACATCAGCCCCTGCTGTCAGGGAGCTTACAATCTAAGGTCCCTAACTCATATTTGTACATACACGTACTAGGGCCAATTTTTAGACAGGAGCAAATTAACCTACCAGCATGTCTTTGAAGTGTGGGAGGAAACCTGAGTACCTGGAGGAAACCCATGCAGGAACAGAGAGAGCATGAAAACCCTGTGCAGGTAGTGTTGTGGTTGTGATTCAAACCAATGACCCTAGTACTGCCAGATGGAAATGCTAAGGACTTAGCCACTGTGCTGCCCATGATGGGTATAATCTAGTTGTAACTGATAATAAAAGCTGCCAATACAGTACAGACAGGGTTATATATAATAAACATACCTTCCTGGAGCCCCCTCATTAAGAATACATAGTAAGGAAAGCTACCTAACATTTTTCAGCAATTAAAAAGGGTAAGCAGCATTTTTTTTGGACGTTATACTATTTAGGAACATGTAACACGTGTAAAGTTGGTGTTTCAATTTGGCTGCGAAAGTTGAAATAAACTTTATGGACTTCATAAAAACTGATGTTGATGTTATCTAGCGGAGATAAAACAATATGCACATGTTCAGGACCTTAGACAGCGTCATCACTTTCTGCCGGCTGTAGGGTGGCAGGTAAGACAGGAAGCTGAAAGGCATGTCAGCCTTGTTTAATGGGCTCTAATAATTAAGTATTAAACTGTATTTGATTTGAGAGACAAATGTCCCTGGTAGGTATATGTATATATCACAGGGATTTTAGCAAACTTCAAAAATTTTAGATTTTTCCAATAACACTTTTTCCTTTCCCCGCATCAAAGCCTGTTTAAAATATTACATGCAATATTACATCCAGCAACTGTCAGAATACAAAAGTACATCTAGAGGATTCCCCCATCCACCTTGAGTGTTTAGATGGAGGAACTGGATCATTTTTTTAATGTATGGGCTGCCTTAGTGAGCCCAGGTCAGGCTTTATCAAGTGTTCTCTAGAGGTTTTAGCCAGGGAGAGAAGTATTGGGGCAAGAATGCAGTGGGTAAATGTGAAGGAGTTGTAGGTACATCATAATGGGTTTGCATATACACTGTATAACCGTGGTGGTGGACTTATTGTATATAGAAAGGTCCAAGTATGACCCTTTTATCACCAAAGAGCTGTTTTATGTTCAATGTATGTAATGCCACAGAAAACTGTCAGAATGTAAAACTACTACAGCAGATGATCAGAGATTGTAGGCAAGCTACAGGAGATGGTCAGAGACTGCAGACATGCTATGTTTGTTTGGAGATTGAGGACATATTGCAGTCAACAGAGACTCAGGACATCTTACATGAGAATGTTATAGATCATTACCATTGCAGTATTTTACAAATAAATGCTCCCCCATTTGTGCTCCGTGAAGCACCCTTAAAAATTACTGGCACCACATTTAATATTCCTCTCAGCAACAACGAAAGGGGCACCACAGAAAAAAAGTAAGAAAGAAACAACTGAAACAACTTCACTAGCAGAAGCCATTCTGATTAATCATTTTCTTTCAATGGCTCTGAGTAAGAACCTAAGCAGGGAAAACACTGGCTACTGGGGTCCAGGGGCTGGAGAAATAGGTGGGTGCAGGACTATATACAGTTGTGTTCAAAATAATAGCATTCCAACATCACTAACCAGATCAATCACTGTTTTTGGTATAAATTATATTTCTACATGGCAAATAATTTATTAGTAGAAGTAATAGATAAATTAAAAACTAACAGAGCCAACAGTAATGAGATGCATGCTGCTGATTCTGTGTAATTGAAGCATTAATTGAAAGGGGCATGTTCAAAATAATAGCAGTGTGGATTTCATTTAGTGAAGTTATTCAATCTGTGAAAAAACAGGTGGCGATTATTTAAGGATGAAGGTAGCAAATGTTGTACATGCTGGGTATAGTGCATTTCTGTCTGAGTAAAATGGGGCAGTTCCAGACATTGTTCAGAAGAACAGCGTACTTTGATTTAAAAGTTGATTGAAGAGAGGAAAACCTATAAAGAAGTGTAGAAACTGATAGGCTGCTCAGCTAAAATGATCTCAAATGCTTTAAATTGGCAACCAAAACCAGAAAGACTTGAAAGAAAACAGAAAACTACCATTCAAATGGATTGAAGAATAGCCAAAATGGCAAAGACAGCCAATGGTCAGTTCCAGGCTGATCAAAGAAGGTCTAAAGTTACCTGTGAGTACTGTAACAATTAGAAGACACCTATGTGAAGCCAATATGTCAGTAAGAAGCCACCACAAAGTCCCATTGTTGAAAAAATGTCATATGCTGAAGTGGTTACAGTTTGCCAAGGAACACATTGACTGGCTTAAAGAGCAGGGCCATGGATAAGGGGGTAACACCAGTCCTTCTGTACGGGGTCCAGACCACCAGGGGGGTGAATTGGATGTGGGCAGGGAGGTTGAGAGGCAATTACTGGAACCGGTCCCCTACATAGCTCTCTCTGCAGCAGCGGAAAGCTGGCTTCTTCTCCACTTCCCGCTGGTGTTTAGCTGCTGCAGAGAGCCATACAGGGGATTGGTTTCAGCAACTGCCCCCCCCCCATGCACTATACGTTCCCTTCTGCTGCTCAGACCCCCTTTTGTGCCCCACCTCCAAAGTGTTTTTCCCATCTTTCCTTCCCACCGGCAGCTGCAAGAACATAATAGGATCTTTCAGGATGGAGAGTGGGGGAAGGGTCCGGTGCCAAATTTACCAGCCTCTTTACTGAATAAACGCAATGAGTGATCAGTACCGATCATTCACTGTGTTCATTTATAACTGAAGAACAGTTGACTGTGTTTTTTTTGTTGAGGATGCCCTGTCATGTTGGCTGTATGGGGCCCCGTGGTTTCTAAGAGAAATGGCGCAAAATTTTGTGAACTGAAGAAAGCAAGGTTGTTCTTTTTGTGTCTAGGGGCTGCACACAGTTTGTCAGATGACCCCCAAACACTGAATTCAGGCCAGAGTACACTGTGAAGAGAGTGAAGCATGGTGACACAAGCATCATGATATGGGGATGTTTCTCATTCTATGGTGTTGGACCTATTTATCGCATACCAGGGATCATGGATCAGTTGGAATACATCAAAATACTTGAGGAGGTCATGTTGCCTTATGCCGAAGAAGAAATGTCCTAGAAATGGGTGTTTCAACAAGACAACGACACCAAACACACCAGTAAGCGACCAGTATCTTGGTCCGAGACCAACAAGATTAACGTTATGGAGTGGCCGGCCCAATCCCTGAACCTTAACCCAACAGAAATCTTGTTTGGGTGACATAAAAAGTGCTGTTTTTGAGGTAAAACCAAGAAATGCAGAGGAATTGTGGAATGTACTCCAATCATCCTGGGCTGGAATACCTGTTCACAGGTGCCAGAAGTTGGTCGACTCCATGCAACACAAATGTGAAGCAGTTCTCTGAAACAGTGCTTATACAATTAAATATTAGTTCAGTGATTCACAGGAAAGCTAAATCTTGAAGCATTTTTCAGTTTATACAGTAAATGTTTGAGTATGTAAAGAAAAATGCACAAACTGCTATTTTTTTGAACAGCCTAATATTCCCTTTTCTTCACTTTCTGTTAAGCAATTACAAATTTGAAACATTTTTCTTCATGTTTTGATTTGGAATAGATTGTGCAGTGTTCCCAATGCATTTGTGTGTATAGAAATAAAAGCTATTATAAGGATTTTGAGTTTTACTTACTTTTTAAACACACTGCTATTATCTTTAACACAACTGTACAATGCAGAATTTAACATTGCTGAAATACAATATACTGAACCTTCTGTCATAGCAATATGTATGACATTAGTGAAGTAATCTACAGTATTCTGTAAAACTTTGCTTCAAACATTATGAACAACATAATGCCTATAACAAAATTCACTCTAAGAAACTCAAATCATAGATTTTATTTATACTGTATATATATTGCACATTGCACATCACCTCCTGAAGACAACGAAGTGACCATACCTGGTGTAAAAGTTAGAATATTCACCTGTAAGTTTATGTATTTATTGTACAACTTGCTATATCCTAACAGTGAGATATTTCCATGTCATATGTACCTCTATGTTAAAAACAAATAAAAATGTCCTGCAGACTACCATTAAAGTAGATGTTCACCCAAAACCTAACTAACTAAACCTACTTGCAGCCACATTCTAAAACTAATTTCTCTAGCCCTGTAGAGAAGAAATCGCTATACATACCTTTTCTGAAGCCAATCTGGTTCAGGCTCCAGCGGCGAATACAGTGTGCAGGAGAGAACCAACAATGGCTGTGAAATGCCTCGGAAGTGACATCACCCATAGACTTACTATGAGGCTTCCATTGTTGGCTGCCTCTCCTGCACATGCCTTCACACTGCAGCCATTGTTGACAGTTCAGCGTGGGACCGGACCAGAGTGGGTGCATAACAGGTATGTATAGTGATCTCTTCTTTACAGGGCTAGATAGATTGTTTGTTTTTTAAATGTGGCTGCGAGTAGGTTTAGAGTTAGCTTTTGGGGGAAATTCTACTTTAAGTGTACTGTAATGTCAGAAACTGCTAATAAAGGATTGTATGGAGCTAAACTCTACATGAAAACATAATATGTACCAGAGATGATGGGCCAGTTGATATTGAGCTGCTCTGCATCCATTAATTGTTGTATACCATTCGCATTATATAGCTCAATGGGTATTTCAAGTACCTCCAATATTCAAGTGAATGCTAGCTATAGAAAGAGAGAACTGCATACAGAAAAAAATGCCCAACAGATTATCATTTACTTCTACTTACATATTCCAGGACACTACAGAGAAGAGAGACTGTCATGTTGCAAAACACTACGGAGGGGAGAGAACGTCATGTTACAGAACACTACAGGGAGGAGAGACCGTCATGTTACAAAACACTACAGGGGGGAGAGACCGTCATGTTACAGAACACTGCAGGGAGGAGAGAACGTCATGTTACAAAACACTACAGGGGGGAGAGACCGTCATGTTCCAGAACACTACAGGGAGGAGAAACCATCATGTTACAGAACACGACAGGGAGGAGAGACGGACATGTTACAAAACACTACAGGGAGGAGAGACCATCATGTTACAGAACACTACAGGAGGAAGAGACCGTCATGTTACAGAACACTACAGGGAGGAGAAACCATCATGTTACAGAACACTACACTAGGGAGAGACCGTCATGTTACAGAACACTACAGGGAGGAGAGACCGTCATGTTACAGAACACTACAGGGAAGAGAAACCGTCATGTTACAGAACACTACAGGGAAGAGACCATCATGTTACAGAACACTACAGGGAGGAGAGACCGTCATGTTACAGAACACTAAAGGGAGGAGAGACCGTCATGTTACAGAACACTACACGGAGGAGAAACCGTCATGTTACAAAACACTACAGGGAGGAGAGACCATCATGTCACAGAATACTACAGTGGGGAGAGACTGTCATGTTATAACACACTACAAGGAGGAGAGACTGTCATGTTACAGAACACTACAGGGGGGAGAGACCATCATGTTACAGAACACTACGGGGGGAGAGACCGTCATGTTATAAAACACTACAGGGGGGAGAGACTGTCATGTTACAAAACACTACAGGGAAGAGACCGTCATGTTACAGAACACTACAGGGAAGAGACCGTCATGTTACAAAACAATACAGTGGGGAGAGACCGTCATGTTACAGAATACTACAGGGAGGAGGGACCGTCATGTTACAAAACACTAAAGGGAGGAGGGACCGTCATGTTACAGAACACTAAAGGGAGGAGGGACCGCCATATTACAAAACACTACAGGGGGGAGAGACCGTTATGTTACAGAACACTACAGGGGGGAGAGACCGCCATGTTATAGAACACTACAGGCGGGAGAGACAGTCATGTTACAAAACACTATAGCGGGGAGAGACCGTCATGTTACAGAACACTACAGGGGGGAGAGACATTCATGTTACAAAACACTACAGGGGGGAGAGACCGTCATGTTACAGAACACTACAAGGGGGAGAGACCGTCATGTTACAAAACACTACAAGGGGGAGAGAAAGTTATGATACAAAACACTACAAAGGGGAGAGACCGTCATGTTACAGAACACTACAGGGGGCAGAGACCGTCATGTTACAGAACACTACAGGGGGCGGGGGGGTAGAGACTGTCATGTTACAGAACACTACAAGGGGGAGAGACCATCATGTTACAGAACACTACCGGGGGGGAGACCGTCATGTTACAGAACACTACAGGGGAAGAGACCGTCATGTTACAGAACACTACAGGGGGGAGAGACCGTCATGTTACAAAACACTACAGGGGGGAGAGACAGTTATGTTACAAAACACTACAAAGGGGAGAGACCGTCATGTTACAGAACACTACAGGGGGCAGAGACCGTCATGTTACAGAACACTCCGGGGGGAGAGAGACCGTCATGTTACAGAACACTACGGGGGGGGGTAGAGACCGTCATGTTACAGAACACTACAAGGGGGAGAGACCGTCATGTTGCAGAACACCACAGGGGGGGAGAGACCGTCATGTTACAGAACACCACAGGGGGGAGAGACCGTCATGTTACAGAACACTACCGGGGGGGAGACCGTCATGTTACAGAACACTACAGGGGGAGAGACCGTCATGTTACAGAACACTACAGGGGGGAGAGACCATCATGTTACAGAACACTACAGGGAGGAGAGACCGTCATGTTACAGAACACTACAAGGGGGAGAGACCGTCATGTTACAGAACACTACACTAGGGAGAGACCGTCATGTTACAGAACACTACAAGGGGAAGAGACCGTCATGTTACAGAACACTACAGGGAAGAGACCGTCATGCTACAGAACACTACAGGGAAGAGTCCGTCATGTTACAGAACACTACAGGGAAGAGACCGTCATGTTACAGAGCAATACAGGGGAAAATACCGTCATGTTACAGAGCAATACAGGAGAAGAGACCATCATGTTACAGAATACTACAGGAGGGAGAGACCATCATGTTACAGAACACTACGGGGGGAGAGACCGTCATGTTATAAAACACTACAGGGGGGAGAGACTGTCATGTTACAGAACACTACAGGGAAGAGAGACTGTCATGTTACAGAACACTACAGTGGGGAGCGTCCGTCATGTTACAGAACACTACAGGGAAGAGACCGTCATGTTACTAAACAATACAGTGGGGAGAGACCGTCATGTTACAGAATACTACAGGGAGGAGGGACCGTCATGTTACAAAACACTAAAGGGAGGAGGGACCGCCATGTTACAAAACACAACAGAGGGGAGAGACCGCCATGTTATAGAACACTACAGGGGGGAGAGACAGTCATGTTACAAAACACTATAGGGGGGAGAGACCGTCATGTTACAGAATACTACAAGGGGGAGAGACCGTCATGTTACAAAACACTACAGGGGGGAGAGACCGTCATGTTACAGAACACTACAAAGGGGAGAGACCGTCATGTTACAAAACACTACAAGGGGGAGAGACAGTTATGATACAAAACACTACAAAGGGGAGAGACCGTCATGTTACAGAACACTACAAGGGGCAGAGACCGTCATGTTACAGAACACTCCGGGGGGAGAGAGACCGTCATGTTACAGAACACTACAGGGGGGGGGTAGAGACCGTCATGTTACAGAACACTACAAGGGGGAGAGACCATCATGTTACAGAACACTACCGGGGGGGAGACCGTCATGTTACAGAACACTACAGGGGGAGAGACAGTTATGTTACAAAACACTACAGGGGGGAGAGACAGTTATGTTACAAAACACTACAAAGGGGAGAGACCATCATGTTACAGAACACTACAGGGGGCAGAGACTGTCATGTTACAGAACATTCCGGGGGGAGAGAGACCATCATGTTACAGAACACTACGGGGGGGGGTAGAGACCGTCATGTTACAGAACACTACAAGGGGGAGAGACCGTCATGTTGCAGAACACCACAGGGGGGGAGAGACCGTCATGTTACAGAACACCACAGGGGGGAGAGACCGTCATGTTACAGAACACTACCTGGGGGGAGACCGTCATGTTACAGAACACTACAGGGGGAGAGACCTTCATGTTACAGAACACTACAGGGGGGAGAGACCGTCATGTTACAGAACACTACAGGGAGGAGAGATCGTCATGTTACAGAACACTACAAGGGGGAGAGACCATCATGTTACAGAACACTACACTAGGGAGAGACCGTCATGTTACAGAACACTACAGGGGAAGAGACCGTCATGTTACAGAACACTACAGGGAAGAGACCGTCATGCTACAGAACACTACAGGGAAGAGTCCGTTATGCTACAGAACACTACAGGGAAGAGTCCGTCATGTTACAGAACACTACAGGGAAGAGACCGTCATGTTACAGAACACTACAGGGAAGAGACTGTCATATTACAGAGCAATACAGGGGAAGAGACCGTCATGTTACAGAACACTACAAGGGGGAGAGACTGTCATGTTACAGAACACTACAAGGGGGAGAGACCGTCATGTTGTAGAGCACTACAGGGGGGGAGAGACCGTCATGTTACAGAACACTACAGGGGGCAGAGACCGTCATGTTACAGAACACTACAGGGGGGAGAGACCGTCATGTTACAGAACAGTACAGGGGGGAGAGACCGTCATGTTACCGAACACTACAGGGGGGAGAGACTGTCATTTTACAGAACACTACAGGGGGAGAGACCGTCATGTTACAGAACACTACAGCGGGCAGAGACTGTCATGTTACAAAACACTACAGGTGGTAGAGACCGTCATGTTACAGAACTCTACAGGGGGGAGAGACCGTCATGTTACAAAACACTACAAGGGGGAGAGACCGTCATGTTACAGAACACTACAGGGGAAGAGACCATCATGATACAGAATACTACAGGGAAGAGACCGTCATGCTACAGAACACTACAGGGAAGAGACCGTCATGTTATAGTGCAATACAGGGGAAGAGACCGCCATGTTACAGAGCAATACAGAGGAAGAGACCATCATGTTACAGAACACTACAGGAGGGAGAGACCATCATGTTACAGAACACTACAGGGAAGAGACCGTCATGTTACAGAGCAATACAGGGGAAGAGACTGTCATATTACAGAGCAATACAGAGGAAGAGACCGCCATGTTACAGAGCAATACAAGTGGGAGAGACCGTCATGTTACAGAACACTACAGAAGGGAGAGACCGTCATGTTACAGAACACTACAGGGAAGAGACCGTCATGCTACAGAACACTACAGGGAAGAGACCGTCATGTTACAGAACACTACAGGGAAGAGACCATCATGTTACAGAGCAATACAGGGGAAGAGACCGTCATGTTACAGAATACTACAGGGAAGAGACCGTCATGTTACAGAACACTACAGGGAAGAGACCGTCATGTTATAGAGCAATACAGGGGAAGAGACTGTCATGTTACAGAGCAATACAGGGGGAAGAGACCGCCATGTTACAGAGCAATACAAGGGAGAGAGACCGTCATGTTACAGAACACTACAGGAGGTAGAGACTGTCATGTTACAGAACACTACAGGGAAGACACCATCATGCTACAGAACACTACAGGGAAGAGACCGTCATGTTACAGAACACTACAAGGGGGAGAGACCGTCATGTTACAGAGCACTACAGGGAGGGAGAGACCGTCATGTTACAGAACACTACAGGGGGGAGAGACCGTCATGTTACAGAACACTACAGGGGGGAGAGACCGCCATGTTACAGAACCCTACAGGGGAAAGAGACCTTCATGTTACAGAACACTACAGGAGGGAGAGACCGCCATGTTACAGAACCCTACAGGGGTAGAGACCGTCATGTTACAGAACACTACAGGGGGGAGAGACCGCCATGTTACAGAACCCTACAGGGGGAAGAGACCTTCATGTTACAGAACACTACAGGGGGGAGAGACCGTCATGTTACAGAACACTACAGGGGGGAGAGACCGCCATGTTACAGAACCCTACAGGGGGAAGAGACCGTCATGTTACAGAACACTACAAGGGGGAGAGACCGCCATGTTACAGAACCCTACAGGGGGAAGAGACCTTCATGTTGCAGAACACTACAGGGGAGAGAGACCGTCATGTTTCAGAACACTACAGGGGAGAGAGACCATCATGTTACAAAACACTACAGGGGGGAGAGACCGTCATATTACATAACATTACAAGGGGGAGAGACCGTCATGTTACCAATCACTACAAGGGGGAGAGACCGTCATGTTACAGAACACTACAGGAGGGAGAGACCGTCATGTTACAGAACACTACAAGGGGGAGGGACCGTCATGTTACAGAACACTACAGGAGGGAGAGACCGTCATGTTACAGAACACTGCCGGGGAAGAGACCGTCATGTTACAGAATACTACAGGGAAGAGTCCGTCATGCTACAGAACACTACAGGGAAGAGACCGTCATGTTACAGAACACTACAGGGGGGAGAGACCGTCATGCTACAGAACACTACAGGGGGGAGAGATCGTCATGTTTCAGAACACTACAAGGGGGAGCAGGGGTGGACTGACCATTTGGAAACGCTGGCACTGCCCGAGGGCCCGGGGTCAGTTGGGGGCCCCATAAGATGCCCCTGGTACCTTTTTCATAGGCTTTTTTGAGTTTGGGCAAGGATACAGGGGTCCCATGATCCCCTATTGCCCGGGGGCCCCATGAGTTGTCAGTCCGCCCCTGGCGCCACTACAGGGGGGAGAGACCGTCATATTACAGAATACTACAGGGAAGAGACCGTCATGCTACAGGACACTACAGGGAAGAGACCATCATGTTACAGAACACCACAGGGAAGAGACCGTCATGCTATAGAACACTACAGGGAAGAGACTGTCATGTTACAGAGCAAAACAGGGGAAGAGACAGTCATGTTACAGAGCAATACAGGGGAAGAGACTGTCATGTTACAGAGCAACACAAAGAAGAGACTGTCATGTTACAGAGCAATACAGGGAAGAGACTGTCATGTTACAGAGCAGTACAGGGTAGAGACTGTCATGTTACAGAACAGTACAGGGAAGAGACTGACATGTTACAGAACAGTACAGGGAAGAGACTGTCATGTTACAGAACAGTACAGGGAAGAGACTGTCATGTTACAGAACAGTACAGGGAAGAGACTGTCATGCTACAGAACAGTACAGGGAAGAGACCATCATGTTACAGAACACTACAGGGGGGAGAGACTGTCATGCTACAAAACACTACAGGGGGGAGAGACCGTCATGTTGCAGAACACTACAGGGGGGAGCAGGGGTGGACTGACCATTTGGAAACTCTGGCACTGCCCGAGGGCCCGGGGTCAGTAGGGGGCCCCATGAGATGTCCCTGGTACCTTTTTCATAGGCTTTTTTGAGTTTGGGCAAGGATACAGGGGTCCCATGATCCCCTATTGCCCGGGGGCCCCATGGGTTGTCAGTCCGCCCCTGGGGGGAGAGACCATCATGTTACAGAATACTACAGGTGAAGAGACCGTCATGTTACAGAATACTACAGGGAAGAGACCGTCATGTTACAGAACACTACAGGGAAGAGACCGTCATGTTACAGAACACTACAGGAGGGGAGACCGTCATGTTACAGAACACTACAGGGAAGAGACCGTCATGCTATAGAACACTACAGGGAAGAGACCGTCATGTTACAGAGCAAAACAGGGGAAGAGACAGTCATGTTACAGAGCAATACAAAGAAGAGACTGTCATGTTACAGAGCAACACAAAGAAGAGACTGTCATGTTACAGAGCAATACAGGGGAAGAGACTGTCATGTTACAGAGCAACACAAAGAAGAGACTATCATGTTACAGAGCAACACAAAGAAGAGACGGTCATGTTACAGAGCAATACAGGGGAAGAGACTGTCATGTTACAGAGCAATACAGGGAAGAGACTGTCATGTTACAGAGCAATACAAAGAAGAGACTGTCATGTTACAGAGCAACAAAAAGAAGAAACTGTCATGTTACAGAGCAATACAGGGGAAGAGACTGTCATGTTACAGAGCAGCACAAAGAAGAGACTGTCAGGTTACAGAGCAATACAGGGGAAGAGACTGTCATGTTACAGTCAGTACAGGGAAGAGACTGTCATGTTACAGAACAGTACAGGGAAGAGACCGTCATGTTACAGAACAGTACAGGGAAGAGATTGTCATGTTACAGAACAGTACAGGGAAGAGATTGTCATGTTACAGAACAGTACAGGGAAGAGACTGTCATGTTACAGAACAGTACAGGGAAGAGACTGTCATGCTACAGAACAGTACAGGGAAGAGACTGTCATGCTACAGAGCAATACAGGGAAGAGACTCTCATGTTACAGAACACTACAGGGGATGAGAATGTCATATAACAAAGCCCTATAACTGTAAGACCCTGACAGGCTTCAGAGTACTATCTGGAGTAGAGGCTGTTATGTTAATGGGCACTATCAGGGAAGGTGACTGTCTTGTAACAGAGCTGTGCTGAGGAAAAGACTGTCAAATTACAAAGCAATACAGAGAGAAGTGTGTCTTATTACAAAACACTATAAAGGAAAAGACGGACCTATTACAGAGCACTACAGAAGGAAGGGTCTAGGGAAAGACACCAGCAGATACAACACAATGCCAAAAATTGCTGAGTACATATTAGACCCCTGCACTTCTGACCCCTGCATTCTGTGCAGTATGCACTTCTGACCCCTGCATTCTTTGCACTTTGCACTTCTGACCCCTGCATTCTGTGCACTATGCACTTCTGACCCCTGCATTCTGTGCACTATGCACTTCTGACCCCTGCATTCTGTGCACTATGCACTTCTGACCCCTGCATTCTGTGTGTTACTTCTGATCCCTGTGCTCTGTGTGTTATGCACTCTTTACCCCTATACTCTGTGCGTTATGCACAGCTGACCCCTGCATTCTGTGTGTTATACCTTCCTGAGTGCTGCACTCTGTGCACTACTAACCTCTGCACTCAGTTCTTTATTTTCTGCTGAGCACTACACTCTATGCATTACTTACTTCTGAGTCCTGTACTCTGTGCATTAGTTACTCATGAGCCTTGCATTCTGTGGGCTACATACTCCTGACACCAGCACTCTGAGCATTATGCTTTTCAGAGCACAGCAGCACTGTTTTTTTACCTACTCCTAAAGCTGTACTTTACTAATCCCTGACCCCTGCAATATATGCACTACAAACCCCTGTGTCCTGCACACTGTATATTACTTACACTGAGCACTGTGCTCTGTGTGCTTCTTACTCTTGAGCCCTGCACTTTGTGCCTTACGTACTCCTCAGCCCTGCAGTCAGTGTGTTACATATTTCCAACCCCTGAAATCTGTATGTTATTTACTCCTCAGAACTTTACTCTTTGTGTTACCTACTCCTGAGCCCTGCACTCAGAGCGCTACTTACTCTGGAGCCACGCACTCAGGGTGTTACTTACTCCTTACCCCTGCACTTTGTATGTTACTTACTCCTCATCCCTGCGCTCAGTGTGCTACTTACTCCGGAGTCCTGCACTCTGCGTGTTACTTACTCTTGTGCCCTGCACTCAGAGTGTTACTTTTTTTCCCTGCACTCAGGGCATTATTCCTCAGCCCTGCACTCTGTGTGTTACCTACTCCTAAGGCCTGCATCCCCGCACTCAGGGTGTTACTTGCTTCTTACCCTTGAACTCTGTGTTTTATGTACTCCAGACCCATGCACTCTGTGCATTATGCACTCCTAAACCCCTGTGCATTACTTACTCTTGAGTGTTGTGC
Organism: Staurois parvus; assembly: GCF_062004578.1. Lineage (NCBI taxonomy): Eukaryota > Metazoa > Chordata > Amphibia > Anura > Ranidae > Staurois > Staurois parvus. Next base: position 4,170,660 of record NW_028317943.1, read on the forward strand.
TCTGTATATTCTTTACTCCTGAGCCCTGCAGTCTGAATGTTAGTTACTGCTGAGCCCTGCACTCTGTACATTATGTACTCCTAAACCCTGCACTTTGTGTGTTATGCACTATTGACCTCAGCACTCAGCATTACGCACTCCTGACCCCTGCACTCTGTGTGTTATGCACTCTTGACTCCAACACCCTTTGTATTATACACTTCTGGCCTCTGCACTCTTTGCTTTATGCAATCCAGGTCCCTGCACTCTGCGTTTTGAATGCCTGATCCCTGCGCTTTGTGTGTTACCTACTCCTGAGCCCTGCACTCTGTGCTTTATGCAATCCAGGTCCCTGCACTCTGTGCATTTTGAATGCCTGATCCCTGCACCTTGTGTGTTACCTACTCCTGAGCCCTGCACTCTGTGCTTTATGCAATCCAGGTCCCTGCGTTCTGTGCTTCACTTTATTTAGCCAAACTCATTAAGTCCCTCCCACGATTAGTGGAATTTGACTGTACCCACAATCCACCAAGTACATAACACACACCACATTGTTCCTCCTCTTAAGATGCCCCATGTCTTTCACAATCCCAGCAACACCCTGTTGATGACATCATGCCTATGGATATGGAAAACAGGGGTAAGTATAATTCCAACTATTTTTTTTTTACAGGTACATTTTACACCTAACAGTAGGCACAGACAATTTGAGCAGACCGTGCATTTTACTGCCAGGTGTAATATACATGGAAACCTGAGGTGTATGGGAGATGTGCATTAGCATTGACATGAATAAATGAATAAAAACAAATCACAAACTGATGTCAAGCTGACTTTTACTGATTGTAAAAGCCTAAGGACACTAGTGGCAATTTGGAAAGTTCTCTATAGATGCATGTAGGGCTGACAACTTATGAAACAAGACCAAGTAACTGGGTGACATGATTTAGCAATCAATCAATCAATCAGATTGGAAGATTAGGGACAAGGCAGTAAATTACATTTAAACACTGTTATCCATCACATTACTGAACTTCAATTAAGAGCCCTTTCAAGTAAAATCAAGGACTTTTTTTTTCTACACTAAATACAGCGAATGTCAAAAAGTCTGGTAAATGCTGCCCATGTAACATCCCATTTTCAGCTGTATATTTATTCTAAAGGGATGTTAGTTCTTGAATGCAGAACTGCTGTCAGCTTGCATGATAATAAAGGAAACATACACTTAACATAATGAATACCCAGCTGCCTATGAAATGAAAACATGCAGGAGAGCTTATATTAGATACTTTGTGGTAAGTAAAAAGACTTATAGTGGACAACAGCCAGCAACCACTGTCCCACTGCCTGCTTTCATCATTGGTCAAACCCACTGAATTCCTACATCCAGCAGCTTAAGATTGAAAACTTTCTAATACTTCTGCCCTGGGCCTGAAGACGGATCTACATGTAATGAATGCAGATTTTACATTTTCTCCAACAAATAGCTATAGGAAGGAATTTAAAAAAAGTGTGACTTTAACTTCTGCATCAGGTGTGCTTTACTTCAATTATGTGAAGACATTACACCCAACCCTTTACCTGGTCAGCCCTGCACGGTTCAAGGAACTACATGCAAATCCCATTGAGACAGACAAACAAGGGACTGGCGAAGGACTACTAGGGCCAAACTAACAGGGAGATGTCTGATTACAGCCTATATACACCATCAAGACTGTAGCAAGGGACTACATGTAAAAGACATGGATGGTGACTTCACAAAGAGTTGCGATACCATGGTGGGTGATGTTTGCCAGAAGGGATGTGGATTGGTACTAGTACAGCAGGAAGAGATCCTGGGACCTCATTGCTGTCTTATGTCACTAAAGAACGAAAATGCATCATTAGCTGAAAAAAGCACCCAAATGGAACTAGAATTCACATATCAATCTAGGAGATGGAATAAAAGAGAAAGATATCTCATGTCCCAGCTTCTGACAGCTGAGAACGAAATACAACTAATAGCTCTGGAATACCAAAAGAAGTTTAATCGATGTGTAAAACAGTTGGATAACATCTCCAGGAGTTTAGCTGCTGTGAGTACGGTAAGAGCTTTTAAATTACATTCTACATTATGCAACACTAAAGTTCAGTCTATTTAGGTGGTTATGGCTTGAAACATTACCAAATAACAAAGGCTGACCATACATTATACAATTTTCTTGAGATTTTTGGTTTAGATTTACCAAAAACCACATAATAGGAGGTCAAACCTAAACTACACTTTCAATTGTATCCAATTAGGCAGGCTCTTGCACTACATAGTTTAAGGTAAATCTAAAGGAAATTGGACAGAAAATTGTATAGTGTATGGCCAGCCTTAGGCTGGCCAAATACTGCACAAAGGGACAGCGAGTGCTCGAGAATCTGATGAGATCAGCAGCAAATGCATTAAAAAGGAACCCTAAACTTTATATGAAATACAAGCAAAATTGGTGCAGTGCTGAAAAAATTTTTTGGAATACAGTGCAAAACTAAAAATATTAATGATATGGAGATATTATATATATTGGATAATACAAAAGTGAATGAAGCGCTGCAATGAGCGCAATGAAACAAGTGCGGCTGTGAAAGTCATTAAACAAAATAAGTGTTTATATGATGGTGAGGGTCTGACAAACACCTGTCCAAAAGTCGTGCTGCACACAGATCCTATCGCACAGGTGGTATCAGATTATTCCATGTGACTTTTATCCATGCAGGGAATTGATAAAAATGCGCACTCGCCAGACGCGCATAGTAAAAGCACAATGTGTCGAATCATATATTGACCAAGGATCTGCAGGAAGACCCCTTTAAATGGACCAGACAGACAGCATGGGAAGAGACTCCCTCCTCTGGATCTGAGATTGCTCTGCAACCGTAATCCAACTGGAGTCCTGGAAATCGTTTAGCTCAATAGAGAGCCAAAAAAGAAGGTGCTCATAGTGTAGTATTAATCTGATTTATTGAGTAAAAAAGTTACATTTTCCACGTGGAAATTTGAGCCAAAAACACAGTTTAAAAGTAGTGGAACTGACCAGCCACTCTCTAAGATAGCTGCCAGATCTTCGTGAGGCTCCGGCGGTGTGACGTCATGGCGTATGGCTCCTCCTTAGGCTGGCCATACATTATGCAATTTTCTTACAATTTTCTGTGCATTTTCTGCCCAATTTCCTTTAGATTTACCCTCAACTATGTAGTGCAAGGGCCTGTCTAATTGGATACAATTGAAAGTATTGTTTAGGTTTGACCTTATATTATATGGTTTTTGGTAAATCTAATGCAAAATTCTCAAGAAAATTGTATAATGTATGGCCAGCCTTAACTGGTTGAAGACATGTGCAAAGGTGTACTGGGGATTTACTAAAACGGGAATGCACACAGAATCTGCTGCAGCTGTGCATATTAACCAATCCGCTTCTAACTTCAGCTTGTTCTATTAAAGGATAAGTTCACCTTTGGGAATATGTTACATGTTCCACCTGTTTTTTGGGTGAAACATGTAACATGTTCACATAGCTTCCCACCCACAGATAATACTCTCCCCGTACTGTCAGATTTGAAAATCGCTCTGCCCACACATCCGTGTCACTCATTCACAGAGTTCCATGAATGAGTGCCTACAAGTCCCAGAAGCCTTAGCGGCTGTGGTCTTATCAATGAATTACCACAGTGCTGCGGAGCGCCGTGGTAGTTCATTGAAGCTTCCTGTCAGAATATCTGCTTGCTTGTACATCCCTGTATGGCAAGGAGATATTCTGACAGGTCTGCAGGAGACCTGCATGGCATCAGCAATCTGTTGATCACTGGCGCAATGCTTTCCAGGCTCCTGTAGAAAAAAAAAAAATGCGCATTTTTATACCTGCAAAAAAATGCATTTTATTATTTTTTTTTAAAAAGGTGAATTTATCCTTAAGTTTTGACAACAAAACCTAGAAGCTGAATGGTTACTATGCACAGCTGCACCAGATTCTGTGTACACCAGTTGTAGTAAATCTCCCCCAGCTGTCTTTTAAAGGCTGTTCAGAATGCATCATATAATACTAAAACCTAAAATCCCTCCCTTGTAGTAGAGGTGTTCTCTGCCATCTGATATCATTAACATAAATGAAGGATCCATAGCCCTGCAATGAAGGTGTGTGAGGCACATCCAAAGAAAAATATATTCTGCATCTTTTTTCATACACTTTGCAACAGAGAAGTCTTCTTTCCTTTATAGCCAGTAAAGCATGTAACAAAAAGTAATGCAACTAATTTCTAAAGCGAACTCTTAGAAGGTTTAAACGCATGGAAAAAAACAAGAAGTAGAGATGGAAACTATATTTTATAACTACAATGAACTGTGAATTCTCAAAAAAATTAAAAAAAATCTGCAACTAATACATAAAAGTATAAACTATATAAATAGGTTGCATTATGGTGTTTGCTATTTTGTTTCTTAATGATTTATTGGGACATTACCTTATGTATAATTACTGTTACTTTATGTATCCTTATTACATTCATTAACTTAATCATACAATACATATTTGTATTCAACCAGTAGGTGGCACTGAAGTACTACTTTAGAAGATAGTGGAATGCAAATAAAAAGAAGAGTTTGATCTCAACATAGTAGATAATTTTCAGAGTGTGCAAAAAATATATATATATACTATATTCAATTCTGATAGGATTTTGGCATCTCTGTAGATTGTTCTGCTTTAACACTTGCCTCCTGCAATGCATGGTTGCTTAATTGTGAACCCTACAAAACAAAGCTGCTTTTTTTTGTACAAAACAAAGCCTTTATTTTTACCATGAATCTGAATGTGTGTATGGGTGCAAATAACAGGTGATCTACATGTAACTTGTTTTCCCCATAATATTTCATTATTGCAACAATATTAACTGTACTGATGAAAAAAGGTGTCCAGCATCTTGGCAGAATGCTATGGGCTGCTCATCCATCTTTTATATTGCTCCACTTTCCTTCTCTGCTGTCCCACACTTGTGCTGGCATCTGGTATAGGAAACAAAAGCTTATCTCCAGAGACCCTTTGGATCATATGATCATAGACATGCTGAATGTGCTTATATTCTGTCTAGACATGCTATATTTCCACTCCCAGAAATGCCACTGTCACCTAGCCTTTCAGCTGCCACATGTAGCCTCATAGTATCAACCATACCACGCACATTTTTGCCATGAATCATTAATAACCTTTTAAAGCAGCATTAAATTAATACATTTAGCTATGCTTTATGGGAATTACTGACACATTATGTGACATAGAATCCTACATTTTATTTTGTTTTATCAAAAAAATCCTATATTTAAGAATCACAACTTACAATACAGGCAACACAACTGATTTACAAACTGCATACTTACATTTTCATGGCATGTCCCACATTTCAGTATGCCCACCAACCATAGGCCTATGCCCAGGGTATGCAAAAGAAAATATTATTCTATTGTCAGCATAGTTACCCAGTAACCTGTAACTGCCCAATATACATAGATCAAGACTTAATTCTTGCTTTAACCAGGGTTTGCCTGAGAGTAGCCAAGGTGAAGGAGAGAGAGTGGATGCACCCCTATAGTCTAGCAACATCCATGGAGGTTAAGTTCATCAAATGAGGGGAACAACTTCTATCCCTGTAAGAGTCTTATAGCAGTAGTCTCCAAACTGCAGCCCAGGGGCCAGATGTGGCCCTTTGTTTGGGGCACTATTCCATCCACCAATACCAACAATGGGGCACAAATCCTCCCAATGACATCAACAATGAGGCACAATTCCCCCCATTGACACCATTGATGCCAAGGTGAAGGGGAGAGAGTGGATACACCCCTATAGTCTAGCAACATCCATGGAGGTTAAGTTCATCAAATGAGGGGAACAACTTCTATCCCTGTAAGAGTCTTATAGCAGTGGTCTCCAAACTGCGGCCCAGGGGCCAGATGTGGCCCTTTGTTTGGGGCACTATTCCATCCACCAATACCAACAATGGGGCACAATTCCCCCCATTGACACCATTGATGGAGAACAATTCCTCCCAATGATACCAAAGTTGGTGTTAGTGTTTTTACTCTGAAGGACAGTAAACTGGCTCTTTGTTTAGAAAGTTTGGAGACCCCTGGACTATAAGATATTAAATCTAGTGAGCATATACCTGGTTTATATAACCATCATATTTTTTCAAATTTAGTACTGCAGCCTAAATACCTCCCAACTTTCTGAGATGGGAACGAGGGACACCTATTAGCAAAAGGTATGTAGGCAAAGGATACACCCCTGATACTTGGATAAGTGATGCACTAAAAAAAGATTATTAAACCCAAAAATGCTTTTTTTACCATTACTATTTATTTTTACTGGCTTTTGAATTTTGCAAAAGCAGCACTTTAGAAATTGGATGATAGGCTTAGCACTGTAAAATGCTTTTTTGATCATTTGCATTTTTTAACTGGTATATACAACAGACAAATGAGGGATATATATACAACAAATGAGGGACATATAAGGAGGAAAGAAGGACTTTGTTCCAAAAGAGGGATAGTGCCTCCCAATCAGGGGCAGTTAGGAGCTATGAACTCCATGTTGGAAAATAAGGCATTCAAGTCTCAATGGCCCTGATTCACTATTGGGCGTGGGCGCATATTTATGGGCTTAAGCCCAATTTTCATGGGCGTCCGTCCATTTTTGACCCTGCAACCTAATTCACTATTGAGCAGAGCCCATAAGCAGACGCCCAATCTAATTCACAAAAAGACACACGCCCGGAATCAGACTCACAAAAGCAGACTTGCTAAGAAGCACGTCTAACACCATGAAAAATCACTGTAGAGACATGTTCACTTAGAAATTTGCTTTGCCAAATATCAGGACTTCACTTTAAACAATATCTGCTATTTCCAAAAAAATTAAGAATGTGTTAAAAATCGTTTTTCTCAAGGAAATCGACACAGTAAAAATCTAGATGCCCGTGCAGTGTCTTTGGCAGATAGAACTGAGCATGTGCAGAACACCTTTTAGTCCTCTGCCATGGGCGTTTGCTTTTTAGCCACTGACTAATAGTGAATCTGATTGTGGATTCCTCTGACAGCCGGCACTCGCTCGCGTCTATTGTGTTTAATAAACAGCATTAAGCATATCTTCATGTAATCTAATTAGATTTCCTTCGTTTTAGTGATTATATTTTTGTTTCTTATCCTTTATAATTATTTCTGTTATGATTTTACTTATTTTGAAGGTCTAGATAAAATTTATTTTGAAAGCTGAATGTAAAAATAAAGGTCCGCAATAAAAAAAAAAAAAAAAAAACAGCGTGGGTCCCCCCTCTCATCCATACCAAGCCCTTCAGGTCTGGTATGGATATTAAGGGGGAACTCCATGCTGAAATTTAAAAAAAAAACAGCGTGGGTCCCCCTCAATATCCATACCAGACCTTTATCCGAGCATGCAGCCCGGCAGGTCAGGAAAGGGGGGGGGGACGAGCGAGCGCCCCCCCCCTCCTGAACCATACCAGGCCACATGCCCTCAACATGGGGGGGGTGCTTTGGGGCAGGGGGGCTCCCCCCCCCAAAGCACCTTGTCCCCATGTTGATGAGGACAAGGGCCTCTTCCCCACAACCCTGGCCGGTGGTTGTGGGGGTCTGCGGGCGGGGGGCTTATCAGAATCTGGAAGCCCCCTTTAACAAGGGGGCCCCCAGATCCCGGTCCCCCCCCCTACGTGAATGATTCTGCGGTACACGGTCCACAGACTCATTCACAAAAAAACTAAGTGTGGTGTAAAAAAAACACAGTACAGGGTCTTTGACAAGTCCTTTATTAAAACAATGTCCCCCGAAGTAGATCCAACGTCAATCGCGGCGGCGGCGACCCGAAAAAAGGAAAAAAAAAAAAGGTTCCGCTCCCGTCCGAGGCTTCCAGCCTAGTGAAGAAAAGCCTAGCTGACAGTTCTTATATAGGTATGGGCGGGGCCAGCCGGGGACATCATCCCAGTGACCCGCCCCATGTCACATGCTTGCTGTTCCCGGCTGGCCCCGCCCATACCTTGTTGACATTGTTTTAATAAAGGACTTGTCAAAGACCCTGTACTGTGTTTTTTTTACACCACACTTAGTTTTTTTGTGAATGAGTCTGCGGACCGTGTACCGCAGAATCATTCACGTAGGGGGGGGGGACCGGGATCTGGGGGCCCCCTTGTTAAAGGGGGCTTCCAGATTCTGATAAGCCCCCCGCCCGCAGACCCCCACAACCACCGGCCAGGGTTGTGGGGAAGAGGCCCTTGTCCTCATCAACATGGGGACAAGGTGCTTTGGGGGGGGGGAGCCCCCCCTGCCCCAAAGCACCCCCCCCATGTTGAGGGCATGTGGCCTGGTATGGTTCAGGAGGGGGGGGGGGCGCTCGCTTGTCCCCCCCCCTTTCCTGACCTGCCGGGCTGCATGCTCGGATAAGGGTCGGTATGGATATTGAGGGGGACCCACGCTGTTTTTATTTTTAATTTCAGCGTGGAGTTCCCCCTTAATATCCATACCAGATCCGAAGGGCTTGGTACAGATGGGAGGGGGGACCCCACGCCAGTTATTTAAAAAACAGTTTCTAATTCCCCGCAATACTTTGACATTCAACTGTCAGTGGGGAACTCCGCCGACAGCTGAAACATGAGCGCTGCATTGGTTTTCACTACTAAAACGCCGCATGAGTTGATAACATAACTCATGCGGGATTTTAGAAGCGACAGCCATGTGTTAATGTTTCAGCTGTCAGCGGGGTTCCCCACTGACAGCTGAATGTAAAATAATTCCCTTTATAGCATAAATAATAATAAAAAACAGCGTGGGGTCCCCCCTCCCATCTGTACCAAGCCCTTCGGATCTGGTATGGATATTAAGGGGGAACTCCACGTCGAAAAAAAAAAAAAAAAACAGCGTGGGTCCCCCTCAATATCCATACCAGACCCTTATCCGAGCATGCAGCCCGGCAGGTCAGGGAAGGGGGGGGGGGACGAGCGAGCACCCCCCCCCCTCCTGAACCATACCAGGCCACATGCCCTCAACATGGGGGGGTGCTTTGGGGCAGAGGGGCTCCCCCCCCCAAAGCACCTTGTCCCCATGTTGATGAGGACAAGGGCCTCTTCCCCACAACCCTGGCCGGTGGTTGTGGGGGTCTGCGGGCGGGGGGCTTATCAGAATCTGGAAGCCCCCTTTAACAAGGGGGCCCCCAGATCCCGGCCCCCCCCCCTACGTGAATGATTCCGCGGTACACGGTCCGCAGACTCATTCACAAAAAAACTAAGTGTGGTGTAAAAAAAACACAGTACAGGGTCTTTGACAAGTCCTTTATTAAAACAATGTCCCCCGAAGTAGATCCAACGTCAATCGCGGCGGCGGCGACCCGAAAAAAGGAAAAAAAAAAAAAAGGTTCAGCTCCCGTCCAAGGCTTCCAGCCTAGTGAAGAAAAGCCTAGCTGACAGTTCTTATATAGGTATGGGGCGGGGCCAGCCGGGAACAGCAAGCATGTGACATGGGGCGGGTCACTGGGATGATGTCCCCGGCTGGCCCCGCCCATACCTATATAAGAACTGTCAGCTAGGCTTTTCTTCACTAGGCTGGAAGCCTCGGACGGGAGCGGAACCTTTTTTTTTTTACCTTTTTTCGGGTCGCCGCCGCCGCGATTGACGTTGGATCTACTTCGGGGGACATTGTTTTAATAAAGGACTTGTCAAAGACCCTGTACTGTGTTTTTTTTACACCACACTTAGTTTTTTTGTGAATGAGTCTGCGGACCGTGTTCCGCGGAATCATTCACGTAGGGGGGGGGACCGGGATCTGGGGGCCCCCTTGTTAAAGGGGGCTTCCAGATTCTGATAAGCCCCCCGCCCGCAGACCCCCACAACCACCGGCCAGGGTTGTGGGGAAGAGGCCCTTGTCCTCATCAACATGGGGACAAGGTGCTTTGGGGGGGGAGCCCCCCCTGCCCCAAAGCACCCCCCCCATGTTGAGGGCATGTGGCCTGGTATGGTTCAGGAGGGGGGGGCGCTCGCTCGTCCCCCCCCTTTCCTGACCTGCCGGGCTGCATGCTCGGATAAAGGTCTGGTATGGATATTGAGGGGGACCCACGCTGGTTTTTTTTTTAATTCCAGCGTGGAGTTCACCCTTAATATTCATACCAGATCCGAAGGGCTTGGTACAGATGGGAGGGGGGACCCCATGCTTTTTTTTTATTATTTATGCAATAAAGGGAATTATTTTACATTCAGCTGTCAGTGGGGAACCCCGCTGACAGATGAAACATTAACTCATGGCTGTCGCTCCTACAATCCCGCATGAGTTATGTTATCAACTCATGCAGCATTTTAGTAATGAAAACCAATGCAGCGCTCATGTTTCAGCTGTCGGCGGATTTCCCCACTGACAGTTGAATGTCAAAGTATTGCAGTGATTTATAAACAGTTCTTTAAATAACTGGCGTGGGGTCCCCCCTCCCATCCATACTAAGCCCTTCGGGTCTTGTATGGATGTTAAGGGGTAACTCCACGCTGAAATTAAATAAAAAACAGCATGGGGTACCCCCCTAAATCCATAACACATACTTATCCGAGCATGCAGCCCGGCAGGTCAGGAAAGGGGGGGACGACGACGAGCGAGTGCCTCCCCCCCTCCTGAACCATACCAGGCCACATGCCCATACCAAATTATTCAAACATTTGTAAACAGACCAATTAACTGAAATGGTTTGACATTTGTACCCCAAATATGACGTTCCCTGAGGCGTTGGTAAACCGAGGTACGCCTGTATTAGTATTGCAATCCTTTGTATTGGGATACATAGAACCAACATACATCTGAATTGGCAACATAGCACAACATTTGTGTCACATTGGAGATATCTGGCTAGTTAAACTGACCATGCCCAGGGACCTAGGATTGATTCACAGCACAGAAATACAGGCTAGGTTAGCAATGTAGCTCCGTGGATTAGTGGTTAGCACTGCTGCCTTACAACTCTAGGGTTGTCGGTTCGAATCCCAACCCCGGCGAGGTAGTAGCATGATCTCCGTGTGTGGCTGTCTTCACATACATGTTCTGGCAACATCTTTGCATTCTGTCTAAATGATCCCTAAAATGTGAATTAGAATGAGGCCTTGTCTGTTGAAACACCTTCAAAGCTGCACCTTATGTGAATGTCATACAATGGGATAAGATAAGGGCCTGAATTATTTGATAATGATGGTTTACACTCCACCCACTTTTGTGAAGGATTTGGCAAGCAAAGAGCTGACAGAGAGAGAGAAGAGTGAGACGAAGAAGAGTGAGCGAGAGATACATATGAAGAGTGATAAAGAGAGACATTCAGAAGAGTGAGCGAGAGAGAAGAGCGAGCCAGTGAGACAAAGAAGAGTGAGCAAGAGATACATATGAAGAGTGATAAAGAGAGACATTCAGAAGAGTGAACGAGAGAGAAAAGACTTGGTTGGTGAATCCACACATCAAACTTGTCACAAATCCTGGCGTGCATTTTTCCCCCAAATGCATAGCAGACCCTTATCCCAGCAGGCAGGTACCGCACGCCTTCAAAGATTTATTTCCTTTGTTGATTTTCCTGCTTCGCTCACACTATATGCAATTGAAAATTACTCTTTAAGTTGCCAATTTTACTGTGTTTTCTAGAGAATTACTAACTAGTTGTGTTTTCAATTGTGTGTAGCATTGCGATTTCTATTTGAGTCTAGATGTTAAATTGCTAATAAATGGCCACAATTCTCAAATACCTTTGAACTCTCGCTGCAACAAATGGTGTATGTTAATACACTCACATTCATTATATCCAATATCAGGTACGATGTCAATGCACAAATCGCACCTGAAATTGCACACCCTGGATGTGACTTGTCATGTGATTGGCATGGCCAGCAGCTTGCTCTCTGCATGGCAAATTGCACCCAATGTTACTGGGGGCCAACACCACTGTCACATCTAATCCGATGCGGCAATTGTCCAACTTACAGTGAAGTTGCACGAGTTCACAATCCAATTGGATGTGAACAGAGCCTACAGTGGCCAATAGGGTGCGACTTGGTCTACGATTTGCAAGTCGCCTGTCATGCCAATTGCATGGCAATCGCAAACAATGTTACTGGGGGCTACCCGGTCACATTAAAGCAGATTTCTAAGTGGTGTTATTGACACCACAGTCACATCATGTGACTTGCATAGAAGTTGCATGATTTCAAAGTCGGGGTACATGGTGATTTCAAGTGCAATTTGCAAGACATTCGACATCGATCTCTCAGCAAATTGCATGAAAAGTAGTGTATTCATTACTCTATTATTACTTGCGGCTCCTACCAAGTTTGAACCACAACAATATGCACGCTCCAATAGCGTGCTCATTGAGTGGGACTTGGCATGTGATTTGCACAACATGCAAGCTGTAAATCGTCTGCAAAGTCGCACCCTATTGTCTGCTATTAGAGTGACCACATGGGTGCGTTTCAAACACTGATTTCTATAGTAGTACATGTACTACTTTAGTGGCAATTTGCATAGAGATCTGTGTCAGATGTCTTGAAAATTGCATTGAAATGGTCAACTTTACTGTAAGTTGCATGATTTGTAAATCAGCTTTGCCCAGAGTGTAATGTTTGGTGATGTTTGATTTCTGGAGTGTTTTACCAATTGATGGGAAATTCACCATACTAGTCAAATCGATTTGTCATTTTCAGTATTGCATACAAGATGTGGTCATGTGACTGTCTTAACTCATGCGAGAATCTGGAGGGAATTGTGACCATAGTAGCAATAAAGGTTCCAATTGGGGTTCCCTTTCACATCCCTGCTCAATGTTCTGTTGTATGCTGCACACGTACATTTCACTGTATATATCTTTCTGATTTGTGGGGCCTGTATACCAAGGGTTAATGCAGGTAGGACGCGGATTCATCAGGTGAAAACACTTTCACTGACCAAACTAAGGTCAGTGGTGGGTGTGGCTTCATTGGGTGTGGGGCCTTGTTTGGCACGCTCCAAATACAACCTAGTTTATATAAAGATGTGCAGTAGGGAGTGATTTGGCCTGTTACTAGGCCGGGTGGTTTGTGACTAAGTCCTTGCTTGTAGTGGTTTGGGGGAGGAAGAGATTTTGTGCTGAATTGCCCCAGACACCACTCAGGCTGTGTTTGGAAGTGGGCTGGAAATGTTTGCATATTTTTGGCCTTGTAAAGTGTTTGTGTGTTATTGCACAATGATTGTGTTTTTTCTCTTTGCATTGAAAGCCTCACACATGTCAATCGTTTTGTTTAAAATCTGCTCTTGTTTTAATTTTGCTTGCTTATTTAGACTCAAATGCTTTTTTCTTACAAACCTGCTGACAAATGTATGTGTAGGGTGTTTGTAGAGGTGGGAGGGGTTTTTCACATATGTCTTGTTTTCTTTATATTTTGATGTGTAGACTTTTTTTGTGAATGGATCTTTATACTAAATGATTGTGTAAGTAAACCTTATGTGCACGAAAATGTTACTTGATTCATCTTCCCCTTTGTTTCCTGCTATAACCTGAGCACACACAGTTCATTAGAAGTATCTTTAGATTGTAAGCTCTTATGAGCAGGAGTGTTTTATTTTTGCTACATCAATCCTATTTTTGTGACTCACCAAGATATTGACTGTACCTACTTGTTCCTGCTGACCAAATAAATGAAGATATATTTGATCAATAAATATTTCACCGATGTTTTTGTGTTTATTTTATGTTCAATATATGAACAACCTTAATAGTTACTTTGTATACTTATATAATCTGCTCAAATGTAGCTTGTAAGAGCGTGAATATGCAAGTGGGTGCAAACTGGCTTTTTCAAAACCAAACAAAAAAATAAAAAACCTGCTTGCACCACAATATTGTTATGTACTAATGAATATGTCACATTCACTGTGCAGCCAGCTACAGGTTTTCTACAATTTGATTTACAGTAATAAAATAGTCCCCACTGTATGTTGATTTTTGGCCTTTGGCAACAAATATATATTAGCCAAGGTTTAAAAAGAAAAAAATCACTAAAACACACATTCGCGAAAGCTATCATAGCCGTGCATAGAAATGAGCGATCGTGCATAGATATGCGCACAAATAAACGCCAAATAGGTGTCCCCCATGGCGCACGAGCAGCTATCCTCCTGGAAGTCCGTCATCTGGTGCGCGCGCACCCGGAAGTGGTTGTGGGGAGTGTAAGTGGATGAGAAGTGGTTGGAGGTTTTGTGTTGGTTGAAAATTTTGATAACTTTATTGGCATTTGGACATGGCGAGAGCACCGTTCTCAACTGAGGAGATGATCCTTATATGTAAAGTAACTGTGGCCATTGCAAATATGTTTATAACATGTGAGGGACAAGTAATTGTAATTTTGTGGGTGGGGCCTAGCAGAATCTCACTTGGTGCACATGCTACTTATCTGTACATTAGCTCCTGGGTATTGATGGGTCAATTATATTAACCATTTGCCTACTGGGTACTCCTACCCCCTTCCTGTCCTGGCCAATTTTCATCTTTCTGCACTGTTACCCTTTGAATGACAATTGTGCGGTCATGCCACATTGTACCCATCTTAAATTTGTATCAGTTTTTTCAGACAAATAGAGCTTTCTTTGGGTGGTATTGACTTGCTGCTGTGAGTTTCACTTTTTGCTCGATAAACCACAAAATAGCTCATAATGAATAAAAGTCTGTTTATATTATAACATTTGGTAAACTGGTAATTTAGCAACACTGATGTGCGTTGATGAGGCGGCACTGCTGGCCACAGGTGGGCGGAACTGTTGGGTGGCACTGGTGGGCACTGATCATCGGGGCCGACCCCTGCTTTGATAACTGCTGGTTCTCGGCAGTACTTTCCACACATTCTGACAGCGTGATGAAAGTGCAGCCAAGACCCTGCAAATGCATTTCCCGGTGATCAGCGTGTCATTGGACATGGCTGATCACATGGTAAAAAGCCGCTGTGATTGGTCTTTACCACATCACGTGATCAGCTGTGTCCTTAGGACACAGCAATCATGGAGAGCGCGTTCTGCCAGGATGTCATATGACACCCTCCCAGAGCTGCCTGGATGCAGTGTAGCGTTATTCGGCTATCTGCGGTCGCCAAATAGGTAACCAGCTAGGCCTTCATGGCTAATCTTTGAATATCTGGACATGTATACTGCGTATAATGCATTACATTCTACAATGTGTTGGTGTACATGGTATTACAGTGTGCAATGCGTTGCTGGATTCTGCATGACAGTGGACAGCGTATCACAGTGTGCAATGCGTAGCTCCAGCCTGCATGACAGTGTACAGTGCATTACAGTCTACAATGTGTGGGTGTACACGGTATCACAGTGTGCAATGCGTTGCTCCATCCTGCATGACAGAGTACAGTGCATTACAGTCTACAATGTGTGGGTGTACACGGTATTACTTTGTACAGTGTATTACAGTGTGCAATGCGTTGTACACTGCAGTGTGCACTAAAGCATTTTACACTCATGCACTGTACACACTAACGCATTTGACATTTCTAGTGTGCAATGCATTAGTGTGCAATGCCTTGGACAGTACAATGCATTTGCAGTATTGGTGTATGTTTATTAAGCACAGATAATTCATCTGATTTTAGTTATCAAGGAGAAGTCTTCTCTGTCCCCCTGTTTATGAGGTGGAGGACAATTGTTTTCCGAAGAGGAGAGGAGACTTTTTTTCAAGGAGATCTGTATAGATTTCCAGAGATATGTGTAGATGGTTGAGGGGCTGCATGTGATCTCCGGAGATAATTGTGATTAATGATCACCTGAGTTAAACCAGTGAATGAAAAGTGTAAAAAAACATGGATTGAAAATAATCTGCACTGACCACTGTGCTTTGTCAAGCCACATATTGGCACATTCTGGTGTCACACAGATGCGATGTGAAATTTGCAGTGTTTTCTGTGCAAGCGCTGCACCGCATCACAACCGCAACCCCTTCATGCCACCTGCTGCGGCTTTCTAGGTGAAGTTACCAACACACCAATATTGGTACACAAAGCGTATTGCGATTTGCCAAATTGGATGGCATGCCTATTCACACCCATGTGCATACCCTGAAAAAGGGTCCTGCACATTTTTGGCCCGGATGCGGTGCAATTTGAGGTGTGCAAAATGTTTGTCTCTAATTGCAACGCACACAAATTGCATGTGATTTGCCCAGGAGTGCGGTGTTAGACCACAATGCATGTATGTGAAGCCAGAATAAAAGGATGTGGATTTTGTCTATTTTTACTTGCGCATGTTAACATTATGGAAGTGCGTTATTCTTCTGTTTAACATGCTATAGAAATGCAACATGCATTTGGATGGAGTGTTTTTGTATGTGCATTTTGGAAGTATTCTAAACACACATTGACCCTAGGGCCACACCATATCTCATGCAGGCCATAGATGGGTCGAAAATCGGCCGATTTTTCGGCCGAAAATAAAATCGGCCGATTTTCGGATCGTTAG
This sequence comes from Staurois parvus, assembly GCF_062004578.1. NCBI lineage: Eukaryota > Metazoa > Chordata > Amphibia > Anura > Ranidae > Staurois > Staurois parvus. The sequence continues at coordinate 4,187,167 of NW_028317943.1, forward strand.
TGGGCTATTTGTTCGGCCGTTTTTCGGTATTTTGGCAGATTTTTTTTTTTGGTAAAGTTGGAAAAAAACAGCCGAATTTGCCGATCGGCCGATTTTCGCGGCAATGATGGGCAAATCGGCCGATTTTTTTACTGATAAAAAATCTGCACATGAGCAGTGACCTGCAAGAGGAAGACAAAAAGAAGAAAAAGAAGAAGAGGATGATGATGATGAAGATGATGAAGAAGAGGATGATGATGATGAAGAAGAAGAAGATGATGAAGAGGAAGAAGAGGATGATGATGAAGAAGAAGAGGAAGAAGAAGAGGAAGAAGAAGGATGAAAAATGAGAGGAATTCCAGTATGGCAAAAAGTGTCCCTGCAGAGAGCTCCGCTATTTCTTTGACAGTTCCTTGACATTTACAGCGGTTGCAACATTGTATCTATTTGTTTCCGAATAAAAACATCTGTATCCGAAATGGATACAAATACATTGTTGCAACCGCTATAAATGTCAAAGAACTGTCAAAGAAATAGCGGAGCTCTCTGCAGGGACACTTTTTGCCGGCTGTAGACGGGATGAAAATCGGCCGATTTTTTTTTTTTTACCATTGCTGGTAACGTCGGCCGCTTGAACAACCGATTTTTCATTTTTTAAAAGAAAAATCGGCTGTTTTTCTCCCCGTCTATGGCCTGCATAAGCATTAGTGTGCCTGGGGGAGGGGGGGGCCTTTGGCCTTTCCAAACACAGTAGATGCTCCAAGAATGTTTCCTTGAACTCTTGAAATGGTTAAAAAGGAAAGACACTCTAGATAGCCTGCACTGAGAATTGACTGTCATGATGACGTGTCAATGATTATTTGCTCTCATTTTTCAGGAGTGGTACTGCTTGCGGTTGAAGCTGGTAGAAATCCACCTTCACGTCCTCCACTCACCTTCACTTGTGGCCAGTGGATATTTTGTGGCCGCAGGCAAGAACTGGCATCGAGGACCTGCATAATGACCCTGGCATGCCAGAGGTGGTTTGGAAGCAGCACAGCAATTTGACCATCCCTTTCCTCTATGTTGGTTTTAGGGTGCAGAATTGCTTCTCGTTCGTGAACGGACTGTCGCCGGATATCAGAGTCCCCATATTTTCAAGATATGTTTTAGCCATGTTGGCTTATTTTTATGTTATTTTCCAAGTGTGTCGCACCTAACCGCACAGTAGTGTGGTGCCATGCGTATTTGTGGCTGTGAATGGGGCTGTTTTTAATAGACGTGTGTAGGTGCAACAACGTTTTCATCATGGTACCTGCGCACATCTACATAGGGCATTGCATTTCTTTGCTGTGCTGGAAAATGTGTGTTCTTGCATGCGTTTCTGCACCACCAATGGTGTGAACAAGTCCTAAGGGCTGGTTCACACTATAGAAACAGTCTAGATGTGTTCCTGATAGGGTTTTTTCATGCCCTTTTGGCATGCATGTTTAGTGTGTTCCAGTACATTTTGGATGCGTTTTGGACATGTTTACATTGCATTTTTGTATCCCTTCCACTTATTTTTTTCTATTTTCTTTGTATTCAATGTAGTTAGGGACATGTGCGTTTTAGTACATTCAAGGACGTTTCAATGTGTTCCAGTACAGTTCTGTGCAGAAACAATGCAGCGCTGATGTGAACTATGACATTGACAACCATATAACCTTCTTTCTGTGCGTTTGTGATGCTGAAAAAGCAACTGAAACACATGTAGTGTGAACTGGCCCTAAAGGTTATTAGAGGTCAGGGAACAGGACTGACCAGGAATTGTGAATTCAATCAGACTAGTGGTGAGATACAATCAGCAATTGTATAATAATGTGAGATCTGAGCTGTAGCTGATAGAAAATGAGACACATTCACTTGATCAGTAAATAGATAGTTAAAGAGTGGGGCGGTGATCCATAGATTTGCATATGGGACAGGTGATGATGGGGTGGGGGAGGGGGTCAAGTTGTATAAGGAGACAGATTTAAAAGAGAAAAAAGTTACAATGAAATATACACGGCATGAAACTTGCACATGACCTAATTGGCAGAAGAACAGTACGCAAGTAACATTCATCCACTTTCTAGTCACTAGGCAAAATCATAATTGATTGATCAATATTCCTGCCACAACCCAGAAAATTGATCTCCATTTTTTTGGGATGTTGCCAAGACTGGGATTAGAACCCATGCCCCAAGTGCTGTAAGTTCTGAGCTCTAACCACTAAACCACTGTGGGAAACACAGTTTGAGCTATAATGTAGAATAGTTACATTGTTTAAAAATGATAAAGCGAGCGCTGGTCAAATGATATAGACTAGTAAAATGGTATTACACAAGATAAATATAACCACGAACAGTAGTGCATGAACTCGTGAAAGGTCATCCACCCCTGTGACAGTGTACTACACTATTGAGCACCTTTCTGGCTCCTGTGGCTGAGCTAATTCCTCCCCAGGACCATTTGGGCACCCACCCTGATGGATGGATGGATGGAGCTGGATGACTAACCCATAGCTGCCAGCATACCGCTGCACCCCCAGATGTGCGATGTGTATAACCCATGCACATTAATACTTTTTTTCTGGTGAGTGTAGACCAGTCCCAAGGGTGGTTTACCTTTCACGAGTTCATGCACTACTGTCCGTCACGGAGAGACCACACGTGCCATTCATAGGCACTCTCTGAGTTGGTACTCTCACACGAAGGACATTCCATTATTCAGGAATGATTCTATGAACTTATTTTAGCACGATTTACCAGTTTACATCATTATTGCAATTCTTTGCACTTTTTGGTTTTTACATGCGTTCATTATTGATCACATGCATTTATAGCGCTGCACTTGTCTTTAACATAGAATAGTTATGTGATTAAAGAGAATGAAGATATATAACTATATTGGGAAATTAGAAGTATATAAATTATTTGAGATATAAGTGTGAAAATGTTTAACATTTGAATATAGAATGTATGACATTCATTAGTAAATGCAATACTTTCCTGATCATTTTGGAGAAACAGCAAAAAAAAAAACATAGCAAAAGAGAATTTTCAGAATGTAATAGTACAGCTGTATTAGAATTTTCTATCAGGAAAACGCCAATGTTAATAAAGCCCGCGCTTGTGCGCCATCTAGCGAAAATATCCGGTATTGCACCTAAAGATGTGCCAGACGGGATACCTCATTCACTAATGGCAAAGTAGTCAGTAGACGCTCGTTAATGAGCTTGCTAGACGCTGGTCAGACGACTGATTGATTGACCGGAGTCTGCCTGAATGGTCAGACTCTGCTGATAGACTCACATCTTAGTGAATCAGGGCCAATGTGTCATTCATATGAAATAACCTTTCTTTTTGCAATGGAAGATTGATTTTCAGTACTGCAGAACTTATTCAAACTACCTTAGGTCTAACAGAATATTTAACTGGAAAATTGAGAGTGGTAATAACAGGGTGTCAATATTTACTGTCTTTTTGGGCATCTCTAAAGCATATGAATAAGATTTCTGTCATCTGTTCTGCACCTTCTGAAAGTGGGCTTATCCAGTCTATTTGACATACATTTCAGATGTGTATAATGGCCTCTCAATTCATTATAAGGTTGACACAACCTCTGGGTTATATTAAGTGAACTGTGTGTCATCACATTCTAGAGTGCCTTCCGAAAAGGGTCCCACATCTCTTTCCCACTTATCTTCAGCCCTGCAGGAACAGGCTTTAAGGTCATCTATAACACAGGTGTCAAACCAGCTGTTGCCAAACTCCAAGTCCCATGAGGCATTGCAAGATTGACAGTTACAAGCATGACTTCCAAAGGTAGAGGCATGATGGGACTTGTAGTTTTTGCAACAGCTGGAGGGCCGCCAGTTTGACACCCCTGATCTATAAGCAACATAGTATAGCGGTTAGATATAAAACATTTAGCGAAAGTAGTATTTTGCATAAAATTTAAAAATAGGAGTAGGATTCAAGTCCCAGTTGTTTGCCACCACTGGAGCCTATATAGTGCAGTGAATATGAACATAATAAAAGTGCATGAAGTAAGGCAAATTATTCCTGCAACAACAAAAAGGTCTTGAGAGTGCAATTCCCAAATATTTGGTATAGATGACTGACCTCATACGTCTTTTGTTTGCATATTGTAGTTCTATATAGGAGGCATTTTCCCATGTATGGAAAAAACAAGTAAATTATGTTACCTTTTTCAGTTGCTTAGCTTTATACCAGATTTTATTTGTTGGACTCAAATTTTGGGGCCTCCAGTCCTGAGCTAAAATCCTGCAATCTAGTAAAATGAGGCAGAGTAGAAACTGTATAGAATGCCAGACTTGCACTGAAATGGGTAGGCTGTAGTAGGCTGTATAACATACAGTATGTTGCAGTTGTGCTGTAATGTAATGCACCCAAGTGTTCCAAATGCCAATGCCTCTTCTTTCTTTAGGCATTGTAACTGTTCCACCTTAACACTAGGCTACTACCATTTCCATAACAAAAACACAGTGAGGATACTATTTAACATACGAGAAATATTCAGTGGAAAAGCAACTAGGGTGTTGTGCAGAAAATACAATAATTGGGAAATGAGAATCATTTTGATTTGTTCTTCTCACAAACAATAGACGTAGCTTGTTCCAGACTCTGATTCTGGAAACACCAGTGGAGTGACAGCCCTGTCCAGGCTCTAAAAGGGATATACACGTGGGATATACACCTTAGACCTTTTTATTTATACAAAATGGAAGAGTTTTTTACTTGTGGAATTTCTTCATTATTTGTTTACTTTTGTTTTTTTTTAACACTTAGAATTGTTTAACACACACATCTTCATGCGGTCACCTGTTTATGGCACATGTGGTATTGATTATAACAAGAAGGTGGTGAATATGTATGGCAATTAGCACAGAGTTGATTATATTAGTGCCGTATAATTTTATTTATCCTGAAAATGAAAAAGTGAAGACAGGATTTGGATTTAAGATAATATGAACAGGGCCATTAGAAATCATGGGGCCTAGCGCAGCCTACTTGACAGGGCCCCACCCCCCAATACCCCCTGCATCCCTCTCTTATACCTTACTCTACACCCCCTGAATTCCCAATTATCCAGCACCACATGCTCTTTCCAATAGTCTGTAATCTGTACCAGCAGTACAATTTACTTGTATCCCTGCCCCCCTCCCCTTCCCCAATGCCCAGTACTCTGCATTTCCCATTGTTCCACAGTCTGAATCCCTCATTACCCTGCACTCTGCACCACCTGCATCCCCCTGAACAGGGGCAGACTGACCATTTGGAAACTCGGGGCACTGCCCGAGGGCCCGGGTCAGCAGGGGGCCCCATGAGATGCCCCTGGTACCTTTTTTCATAGACTTTTTTGAGTTTGGGCAAGGACACAGGGGCCCCATGATCCCCTATTGCCCAGGGGCCCCATGAGTTGTCAGTCTGCCCCTGCCCCTGAGATACCTCACTCTGCATCTTCCATTACCCTGCTCTCAGCATCCCCCATTACATATCACTCTACATCCCTCATGATCCCGATCTCTGAACCCCCAATTAAACCTCAGTCTGCATCCTTGCATTCTCCAATATGCCTCATACTACATCCCTCTGACACATGACCACCTGGCCATTTTTGGGGGGCACTTCCTGTCTTTGAGATTTAGAATGAAGCCTCATCTAGAGAGTGTGTCTGTTAGCATTTGGGGCCACTTGTGTAGTGATGTCATTGTGCCCTCTGCATGGCTCACAGCACATCATCTAAAGTTTCCATGCATCAAGCTTCACCTGGTTACACCTCCTACCTGCCAAGCATGGGGAGAGGGTTCTACGTATTGTAGTTAGGACAAAGGGGGAACCCAGGGTGCGGCAGATTGTGGACTGTGAGATGTCTAATAGACATGACTCTGTATTACTAGCAACACACACAGTGAATGGCAAAAGTGAGGCTTCCTACCTGTTAGCTAGGTGTCTCATCACACAGCAGAAGCAAAAGAATATTACACATGTTGTCACTTTCACATCTGCAAATCATGTTGTTTCCATTTTTTTGTCTAACCCCTGTAGATATTATACTCGTAACCTCAAATCTTACAATCAATTTCAAAATGAAACATTGTTTCCACTACACCACTGAAAAATGTAGAATGTCCATTCACTTGCAGATCAGAGATATCTCCTTGGCTGCAGGCATATTAAACTAAGGAGACCTGATTATCCATGTCACTTGTCTAATTGTTTATGGGACAAATCCACTGTATGTATGTGACATCTGGTCTGTAGATAATTAAATCTACCTTAACATCCTTGTTCCCGGCTATTTGATATTTGAGCATATAGCTAAGCATCCAAAACTGGATCTGGTTATTGTCAAAGACACGGTTCTCAACACGGTTTAAATATTGACCATGATTTTGTAAAGGTGCTGATGTTAGAATTTAATGGAACATCAGCATTTCTTACATATTTCACTACCCTTTACTGACTTGCTTTGGATGAAAAATGTTCCTTGCCATGACATATCTATGAGAAAGTGTAGGAATCTGTGTTTCCTGTTCCTATCTGTAGCATCATTAGCGTAGACATTTGCACCAAGATGTACTTCAGATGCTGAAAATAGAAGTACATGATTGGGGGTGAAGAAAGGGTGGATAATCTAATTCTGCAAAAAATAAAAAGTTATGTAATGTAAAATAATTCCTGCATTTGTAGCACTATATAAAAATGTAATGTTCGTTATTCTCCAAAAAAAGAAATATAAAAGGAATATTATTTATGAAGAGGTAAATTTGACATCATCCAGGTGTATCTTCCTGTTGCATGCAGCTTGAATTACATTAGATGATTCACCTGCCATAAATGTTTGGGGAATATACCATTCGCTGCTTAATCAATATGCCCTAAAGGGAACCGTAACTAATAACACAAAATGTTGCCATTTATTCAGGATCCTGCATTATGAGCAAAAGTGGATGTTCTTGATTGAAAAAGCAACTCTATCTCCAACTCAACTATAGACACATTTTGTTGTTATTTAATAACTTTGTTATAATGAATGCTAGAGTCATTCAAATGTCATGTGTGCAAATATGATCTATATAGATTATATTTCATCATTTGGCATGTCCCAAGAAGTACATTTATGTCGTCAATCATTTTTATGGCATATTTTTATTTTCTTGCTAGCGGTGACAATACTTAGCGGCTCCAAGATGTTATTACAGGGTATTGTGTGCTGGAGGCCACTAGACATATTGAAAAATAAGGATGATTCAGTTAAGTTCCAATCAGCCCTTAGCAGAAGTGCTGCCCTTATATAAAGCAGGATATCAGTTACAATGCAAAGGGACCTTTGTTTTATGTCTGTGTGTGTGCAATTTGTTTCAAAATTGATATAGAATGGTTTATTCCAGTAATCTATTCATCTAAAAATGAGATCTAACCAATCCAGAAAAAAATTCTGATTAAATGTTGTGTGTTCACAAAAAAAGTCTGCACACTGAAAAACTGTGTATGCAATGTAGAGCTCATATAGTGTACATAGTGTTTGAAGTAAACCTATAAGAAAGCCAAAGTAACTAACCACTTGCCCTGAAAAGAATTTACCCTCCCCTTCCTGACCAGGCCTTTTTTGTGATACGGCGCTGCGTTTCCGTAACTGACAACTGCCCGGTCATGCAGCGCTGCACCCAAATAAAATTTGCGTCCTTTTTTCCTCACAAATAGAGCTTTTTTTTTGGTGGTATTTGATCGCATTTTTTTTTTTTTTTGAGCTATAATCAAAAGACTGATAATTTTGGAAAAAAAACAATATTTTTGACTTTTTGCTATTAAACATGTCCAGTAAAAAAATGTAAAAAATCAAATTTCAGCATAAATTTAGGCTAAAATGTATTCTGCTACATGTCTTTGCTAAAAAAAAATCCCAATATGTGTAAATTAATTGGTTTATGTGAAAGTTACAAATGGCAGTATATACACTGGAATTTTTTTTTTTTTTTGTGTGTTTTTTTTTTTTACTAGTAATGGTGGCGATCAGCAACTTATAGTTGGACTGCGGCGGGCATTTTTAAGTGGGGGGAACTGACTTGGTGTCACTGACATCCCCAGTGACACCAATACAGTGATCAGTGCTAATAAAAAGCACTGACACTGTACAAATGGCACTGGGCAGGAAGGGTTTAACGTGGGGCAATCAAACCGTTAAATGTGTGCTGTTTTACAATGTGGGCTGTGTGTGCGTTTCACTGTAAGCACACTGCTTTGTATGACTCTGCTATGCAGAGCCATACAAATCAGTGTGCAGGAGCTGACAGGGGAGAGATCTGTATTGTTTATTTTTATTATTATACAGGATTTATATAGCACCAACAGTTAGCTCAGCGCTTTACAATATATCGGGAGACAATACAGCAAAAATACAGTTCAATACAAGAAGGTTTACATACAGGTCTCACCCCCATTGGAAATCCTCGAAGATTGCCGGGTGCTGGCAGGGAATCACCAGCTTGGACCCGCTGATTGACAGCCGAGGCCCCTACCCAGAACTGCAAAATTGTGTATATATACGTGATTGTGCACACCCATGCCACCGTGTAGCAGTATGTCTACTATAGGGTGGCACAGAAGCGGCTAATTCAACTAATTGAGTGCCAAGTGCATTTAACCAATTCAACTGCTGCACCTTTTAGGGTCCATGCACACTGCTTCTACAGGAGTTTTGCATTTTGCCTGTAGAAGCAGCTCAATGTTATCCTATGAGTCTATGCACATTAGGACATTTAGATGCATATTTTAAGTTCAATGTTTAGATGCAGAAAAAACCTTCTGGTTTGTGTTTTTGAGAGGAGATTTCTTACAAAAAAAATTGAAATGCTTCTAAACACTCCTAAATGCCTTTTATGAGTTTTTTGTTTTTTTCTGCTAAAAGAACTGCCATTTTTTAAGCCCGGTGTGCATGGATCTTACGCGTTTTGTGAACCAAAGCAACTTTTACATTTTAGCTGTGGGCTTATTGATATCTACAGTATGTCATTACTTATCTGTATTGTTTGTTATGATGACAAACATATTCTTTTTTGTTACAGCAGATAGCAGCATTGTATACAGATGAAATAGAGACTTTTTAAAGTATATTTTGTGTGCTTTTTTTAATACATCACTACAGAGACCAATGACCAATAATTTCAAGAACAAAAAAGTATAAATGGTTTAAAAATTAATAGGAAAAGCAGAAAAATTAATAGGTGATGAAGGAAAGGAGGAATAAGTTAATTGTGGGTGAAAAGTTTTAACTAAGGGTTAACCAAAGGGATAAATACAATTTTTTTAACAATGTTTTTTATTTTCAGTTGCCAGATTGTTTGAACTGGCATTACCTGCAGATAAAATGCCTACAATCTGCATGTAAAAGAGCTAAAATAACTAATAAACACTAACTGTAACAGTAATATCTTTACAATGTATTTACAGTACAAGCAAAGCCTACAAACAGTGTTTGCAAGCTTTGTTGTTAGCTATTTCCAAGGAAGATCAACAAAGACTGCTTTGCCAGGTACTATCCCAATGTTAAGGGCATAGGAGCTTGGTGTGGTTCAGGAGTGGGGGTGGGGTAAAATGCTTTCTGGTGCTTCCATTGCTGGCCAGCCAGGTTGGACACCTTGATAAGGGTATTTTAATGAATTTTAGGGGATGACAAACTGGGGTTTTGTAATTTTTGTTTTGTTAAATTAAAAATCAAAAACAGTATGGGGTCCCTTTTGAAAATTAAAAAAAAGCCCTTATCCAGACATGCAGCCAGGCTGGCAAGGAAATGGGGGAAGTGAGTGGACATTGCCCTCTCCCTGAACCACAGCACACCACAAACACGCAACACTGGATAGGTACCTTGCAGGATGGAGCTGAGTCAAAGCCCCCCACCCCTGCAGACCTACATATTCCAAAATTGATTACCCACTTGCTACCCAGCATACTGTACATATAGAAACATCCTGGCCAGCAAGCGGTTATACCAGAATTATGGCTGTAGCTGCTACATTGCTGCAAATCTCCCCAGCCGTTCATCTCTGGTGTCTGCTGCCATTCATGGGATCTCCCATTCCACTGGTTCAGCTGTGCACAGAAGAGATGGAGAAACATTAATTCCCCTACCTCTTCTGTGAGCACAGGAGCCAGGAGTGACAAAGATTTTGATACTTCTGGTTTCAGCACCGTCATTCCCTGGCAGTTACAGCTAGGGAAGCAGCTGATCAAACAGATGTGTGTTTGATCAGCTGTATTGGGTAGGGAAGACATCAAGGGTTCAATAGACCCCCGATGTCTCCATAAAGAATATCTGTCACAAATTTATTCTTGGCTTTTGATAGCAGTAAAGCTAAATTTAAGAGTGTGGGAAAAAAATATGAAATAATATTTTAACCAATAGCCGCCCGGCCAATAGCTGTTTGGCGGCTGGCAAAATGCTGTAGATTTCTGGGTATGAGGTCCTCCTGGGCATGCACAGTTTTCACACTTGCAGAGCCACGCAGCGGAATGATCTGTCACCGGCCGTGTACCTCGGACACGGCCGATGACAGATCTGAGTACCGGCCCCGTTGCCGGTACCATGTGACCAGCTGTGACCAATCACAGCAGGTCACATAACAGTTGTATACAATGGATGGCTTCATTCATGCCATCCATTGTATACTAGTATCTAGCTGTGAATGGTCACAGCGATCACATGCACATGTCATGTGATTAGCTGTGGCCAAATCACAGCTAAGCACAAAAAAAAAAAACCCTGAATGAATCGATGTCATTCAGGTAAATGCTTGCTTATAGCAAAGTGTGTGTGTATGTGTGTATATATATACTGTCACCAGTCAGTGTCCCTGATCACCGCCATGCCAGTTATATGATGATGCTGTACTGCACTGGTGACAGTATGTAAAAAAAAATAGTGAAAATAATTTTTTAAATTTTCCGAAAAATTGACACAAAAAATACAACTTCAAAAAACTCACCATGCCTGTTATAAAATACGTTGGACTGTCTACTTTGCAAAAAGGGGTCATTTGGGGGATATCTGTATTGTTCTGACATTCTTGGACCTCAAGAAATTAGATTGGCTGTCAGTACTTCAGGATTGATCAATATTCAGATCTATACCATAGTTTGTGAACTCTATAACTTTCCTATAACTAAAAAATACATCCTAATTTGGGTTATTTCCACCAAAGACATGTAGTAGAATACATCTTGGCCTAAATTTATGAAGAACAATTATTTATTTGCAGACTTTTATAACCGAAACAAAGAAAAACGTGTTTTTTTTCAAAATTTTTTTTTTTTTTTTGTTAATTTAGCAAAAAAATAAAACCCCGGTGGTGATTAAATCCCACCAAAAGAAAGCTCTAGTTGTGTGAAGAAAATGATAAAATTTTAGTTTGGGTACAATGTTGTATGACCGCGCAATTGTCATTCAAAGTGTGAGAGCGCTGAAACCTGAAAAATGGCCTGGGTGGGAAGGGGGTAAAAGTGCCCGGTATGGAAATGGTTAAAAAATGTAAATCACCCGTCATGCCGTGCTCCCAAGCAAATGCACACATAGGTCTAGCTTGAACTTGAGAGGTGTGGTGGTGCAATGGAGGACAGGCAGAAATTTCATGCTCCATCAATCTTGTTGACACATCTGACCCTATATGGCCAGTTTAGGAAAAAGTACTAAATCAGGTTGTAGGTTTTTCTGTGTGCATGATTAATCATGGGTGATAATTATTTATGCAACAGAGTAATTAAACATTGCCCGTGTAGCTTGGGCTTTAATGGTAAAAAATAAAACATTTTTTTTTTACGTGCATATTTGGACTACCAGCTTTCATGGTGTGCGTTTTTAATGTCAGTTAAATTTATGTAAACAAGGGAGCTGTAATTAGCGCACAAAGCCTCTTAGAAGAGTGCATTAAACAAGATTAGCTTACACCTAGCCTAGATGTAAAGGGAAAAGCTTTAGCAGTTTCTTTAGATGGGAAGCGCAAGCCAAACATCCGTGGTGATTCTTTCACCGTATTCGTGAAATTGGCTCATGGGTGCAGCACTCACTAAAAGTGCTTGAATTTGTAAATGTCTTCATTTGCATAATTGGTTTCTCATCTCCCCAAACGGTTATAATTTTTGACCTGTTTTTGTGTGTGTACTTGCCAATAATGGAAGCACTTCTGGCTCCTGTATTCATGTATTCCGAGCTGGCATCTGTGCTCATAGTCAGGCAGGCAAGAAGGAGTTAAAATGTCAATCAGAGATGATTAGTAACAACTGCAAACCAGGTCTTGGAAAACATAACTGTGCGCTCTTGTATTTGCTGGCGTGATTAATGAACACAAATCAAGGCTGACAACTCAAGCCTGCAGCTGGAAGGCATAGCTTTGCTGGAAATGTTACACATAGGTAATCTTCAGCCTCTTTTACTGTTTTTTAGGTGGAAACAAATACTCATTGCCCTCAAAGGGCTGGTCTTTAATGTGCGGGACTTAAAGATGAAAAATGCACTGTTATTTCTTTTTGGTTGGCAGCATGCCCGCACTACTGTAATATGTTATTGAAATTTTCGGAATTTATCACAGAAATGGGTATTATTACAAAACCTGCAGGATATGAATATTTCTAATCTGGCTCTGCTTTGGTTTGTGTTGACATGGGTTTGCAGCTCTTAAAGTAGAACTAAAGGCAAAACGTTTGGTTTTTTTTTTTTCATTTTATATAGAGCAAAGGCAGGGATATATATATATTCCCTGTCAGGTTTTTTTTTATCTGTATCCCATTGGGGAGATTTTCCTTTGCTTCCTGTCCCATAGACACAAGAAGAAGGATGGAGTCCCAACTCCAGAAGTTGGGAGGAAGTAGAGAGGAGACGTTGCAGGAACTGGCAGCAGAGAGTTTTCCTCCAGTGAAGTCTGGTGACCATCACAGTGCCTTCACTTCATTCCCTAAATCCCAAGAGAAGCAATGACAAGAAGATCGTAGAAGTCACCTTCAAAATCAGTGAGCTGTTGTCGGGACAGCGATCTGCACTGTTGGCCTATTTTCAGCTTCCCTTATGTTATCTCTGCACATGGGAGTCTGATGGCTGTGCTCTATGGAGATTTGGAGAGGACTGGCATTTCCATATAAATAAAATGTTGTTGACCTCCTTTATCACAGTGGGGTCCTACAGATAAGCTTAGAAGACACCCATGAGGTGTGGTGAAGGGCATTGTGGTGTGTGCTCATGTTAAAGAACATCTTCCTGGAAGAAATTAATTGATCTGTGACTGCATGATAATTAAATGGTGTATGGTATTTTTTAAATAGACTTTTATGCTTTTTACTATTTAATTATTTTTGGGTGCTATATTACCACCGCACATTGATGAATCATTTATAGCTATATTTGAAGATATTTAGTACTAGGATCTTTTGACTTTATATTTTGTTTAATTTTTTTATCTCATTTCACATATACACTATATTGCCAAAGGTATTGGGACACCCCTCCAAATCATTGGATTCAGGTGTTCCAATCAGATCAATGGCCACAGGTGTATAAAATCAAGCACCTAGGCATGCAAATTGCTTCTACAAACTTTTATGAAAAAATGGCTCTCCAGAGTTCAGTGAATTCAAGCGTGGTACCGTGATAGGTTGCCACCTGTGTAATAAGTCCACCCGTGAAATTTCCTTGCTACTAAATATTCCACGGTTAACTGTTAGTGGTATTATAATAAAGTGGAAGCAACTGGGAACAACAGCAACTCAACCACCAAGTGGTAGGCCACGTAAAATGACAGATGGAGGTCAGCGCATGCTGAAGTGAACAGTGCGCAGACCTTCAAACTTCATGTGGCCTTCAGATTGGCACAACGGTGCATTAAGAGCTTCATGGAATGGGTTTCCATGGCCGAGTAGCTGCATCCAAGCCTTACATCACCAAATGCAATCCAAAGCATCAGATGCAGTGGTGTAAAGCATGTCACCACTGGACTATAGAGCAGTGGAGATGTGTTCTGTGGAGTGACGAATCATGCTTCTCTGTCTGGTAATCTGATGGACGTGTCTGGGTTTGGCAGTTGCCAGGAAAGTGATACTTGCCTGACTGCATTCTGCTAAGTGTATAGTTTGGTGGAGGGGGATTATGGTGTGGGGTTGTTTTTCAGGAGTTGGGCTTGGCTCCTTAGTTCCAGTAAAGGGAACTTTTTAAGGCATCAGCATACCAAGAGATTTTGGACAATATCATACTCCCAACTTCTCATCCAACATCATTGCCTGACCTCACAAATGTGCTTCTGGAAGAATGGTCAAACATTCCCATAGACACACTTCTAAACCTTTTGGACAGCCTTCCCAGAAGAGTTGAAGCTGTTATAGCTGGCAAGGGTGGGCCAACTCGAAACTGAACCCCGCAGACTAAGACTGGGATGCCATTAAAGTCTATGTGGTTGTAAAGGTAGGCTTCCCAATACTTTTGGCAATATAGTGTATGTTATATGTATGGGTTGTGTATAATGTCACGATTTAGAGTTAAGTGAAAGTGCTGCACTATTTGACTTATCTATTTACTCATGCATTGTAAGCACATTGTGGTAAATGGAATTTTAGGCGATTAGCTGCTTTCTTTCTTAATTATGTTTCTCTTACATCTTAGATTGTACACTTTTATATTTATTTTTGATAGCACGGGGGGGGCTCTACTTTTCATTAAAACAGGAAATATAAAACCCAGTCAGGAAGAATATCAACCCTTCTGCACTTTAGTAATAACGGTTTGTTTATTCCTCACTTCCTTCATGATGACACGACAAGAAGTGAGGAAGACTCTTCTTAAAGGGAGAAACGGACAGCTATAAAAAAAAATTAAGCCCGATTCCAGAAAAAAAAAGGGTAATTGAGATGTGGGGGAACCCAAATGCAAGGGTATATTTTTTTAAAAGTTTTTTTTCTCGTTTTTTTGTTCATTTTTTTTTTTTTTGGTTACAGGGAAATGCATTTTTATTAACGTTATCCCCTGTTGTCTTCCCTTGAAGTTCTGGTCTATTGATGGTCATTTTACCTTATGTACAATACAGGGCTGTTAACCCGGTATTGTAGCTGGTGACCATGCATATCTGAGAGGAGGCTATGGGGGATGGCACTGGAGTGAGCCTGCTGGAGCATGAAGTAAGGTACGTATTTACTCCTTATTCTGGCACCCCTAGACATAATAATAATTTAACCCTTGCATATGTTCTAATTTCTGGATTTGGGCTTTAGCAGAGGTTCTAAACCTTGTCCATTCTATTCAAAATGTAAAAAGATGTTTTGGTAGGAGTTAATTTTTTATATTTTTTTGGGGG